>NW_026126275.1:0-94465 GCF_943737965.1 Phodopus roborovskii
GTCCTAGGGTGAGGGCATAATGGAGTTTACAATAGTGTTGTCCCTAAGCTGGAAAACGTAAGTCTAGTACCTAATATACCTAACTAGGAAGTGAGAATAATAGTTGTGATAGTTTTAATCTTCAACCTAATCAAGACCTGAGGAAATGAACGATACTAGAGTAGACAGGAAATGTGGATGGACAACTTCAAAAAGTGTAGCAAGGACAGACACAGCAAGCCACCTGAATAATCACCCTAGGTCTCACAGCAAGTTGATACACCCAGGTTTGGCTGAGGCCAAGAGAACTTGAACAGACAACAACAACAGCAGGAGGTAGAATGGCTGTTTTACCCTGACTTAGCTAAGTCAAGCAGTCTTTTATGTTGTCTCAAGCGTAGCTCATAGGACTGTGTCCAAATCAGCCAGTCAAGGTGGGGGCAATCATGCCACAAGGCCATTAACTGAGGCGAAATTGAACTCCAGCAGGATCAACAACATTGTCCAACATATTTTCAGGAAAGTGCCACGGTACTGTCAGGAGCAACAGTGTCTCATGTCAATGGAGTACTAATATTAGAAACATTTACATTCATGTTCTATGTCTGAGTGATTGAAGATTAAGCATCTATATCTGACTAATCTCATAGGTACAGGAAATGTAGTGAAGATAATCTGTAATACTCGACCTTAGCTTAAGGCTGATTAAAACTTTCCTGAGTAAAAACCAGGAACTAAATACTTAAATAATATAACTATTTCATATAATCCCTAAGTAGAGGTAGAGTATAAGTGTCAAGACAAGAGGTAGAATTATAAAGGGCAGCAAGATAAATATCCCAAATTGTATCAATATACAAAATGCTCTTGATCAAAGAAAAGTATACATACATAGAATATGGTAAAAATTAATGTGCATAAAACAATGTGAGTGGAAATATTTAACACAATATAATAAAATATAAACTAATTTTACATACTTACCATATAAGAATACACAACAATGTAAGCTGTAAATACCTCTCATTCTTACTCCAAATTCTCAAGAAAATAGGCTAATCTACCTATATCCCATCTAAACCATACCCTTCAACAATTCCTATTCTGTCTAAAGAATAATGAGTGTAAGCATTACCCAATCTCAAATAACGAACACCAACCCAAAGCGATGACTATTATCCCAAAATTCCAAGGGTAGGAGAGAGGCGTCGTTATCTTAAGAGTATTTCCTGCTGTAATGGGGGCTATGTTTATTCCAATGGATCCTGTAGGAAGAAAATTTTCAGCAAGCAAATTTCTCAACAGAACTGGCTATGACATATGTGCTAGTCATTGTGTGGTAGAAAAATTCTTGACTGTAATTTTATTTGAAACTCTGGTCGGGGTGTAATAAAAAGTCACCATTACAACTAGCCAGTCATGAGTTATTTTGAGCAAAACAGTCTCAAACCGGTTTTGGGGTGATGTTTTATTTCAGATGCATCAGGTTGGGTCAAGTGGCCCGAGTGATGTGGGGGCCCCATCTTCTTTCCCGAGGGGTTAAAGAACTACTGTTAGGATTCATTATTATTCCTTGTGGAAAGTATTTGTTTTCTTTGACATGTAACGACAGCTTTTAGATGTTTCTACCGTTGCTGGCTTTTCATGAATAGATACAGGAAAGCTCCCCTGACCCTTAATGGTGTGGAAAATTTTAAATCTTTTTCATGCCCTGTTACCTCTTGGTTTCTTCTTCGTGTATCAGGCTGGAGTCTTTTAAAGCCTGGAAATCTATTCACCATTTTTTTTTTGAGTGTCTGAACTCCTTGAATAAATAACTTTCTAGAGACTTCATTGTATTAGTTAGTTTCTTATTTTCTCCAACTATGTTTTTAATCTTATCATCCTTAGGTATTATCTGAATGGCGTGCTAAAACTGCCTTCCCAAGCTAATGTTCTATCTGTTAGTTTGCCATTATCCTCAGACATGGAATAGATTCTGCCATCTAGTCTTTTCTATCTGATGTTTCAGTTTTTTAAATTTATTAGTAGCTTCCTCCAACAAAGAGGCCAAGGCAGTTTCTATTAGTTTGTTAATGTTTATATTATTTTTATTCCTGCTAATTGAGGTATCAGCACATGAAACAAATTATACCTTTCAAGCCGTAATGTCATCTTCAATATTCTAAACACTTTTTTTCTATACTTTTTATGCTTTGAATTCTATCATTTTCAATGTTTTGAATCTTTGTCTCTATGCTTTGAATTTTATCATTTTCAATATTTTGAATCCTTGTTATTAAGTCTCCTATGGTTTGCACAAGATCTTTATTGTTTGCTGTAATCTCAAACCATTTCTTTAAGACTATCATGTTAATGATGAAACCCATTGCTATTACAAAATAAAAGTACATATTGGTCCAGTCAGAAGTTTCTTCTGCTAAAATCCCTTCTACATATGAAGTAAAATAAGTCCTAAAGTCCTGCATAGTAAAATTATCTGTCATAGTTATGGAACAATTTATCTCCAGGATTTTATATCAGATTAAATTGCAAAGGATGTTACAATTATATTAAGTGTAATTCTGCTGTCCTGGAACTTTGATGCTTTTAGTTGTATTTCTCAGCTTGTGGTAGCTACACCTGGAGGTGTGTCACCAAATAGCGCCTAGCCACGGAGGCCCATCTTATTCCGGTTCTACCTAGAAGTGTGCCGCCAAATATTGTCTGGCAGCAGATTATCCTTCTGATTCCGGTCCCTGTAGAATAGCTCTTAACAAACTATGACAAGCAGAATTTTGTTAAAAGGGGACTTATGGAGTTACTTGTAACACAAGGAACGAAACTCGTGCAAGCTGGGCGAGTGCCACTGGCAGCTCTGCACAAATACAAAGTCAATGCTGAAATGGGCAAAAATGTTAAGGGGTAAGTGCTTCTCAGGTCTGATTTAGCAGCAAATATCTCCTTTGCAGTAAGGAAGAGGCAAATGTCCCAAAGCTGTGGTCCTGGTTAAACCCTGCCCATTGGGGAAGGTGGGGGAGGGGGGCGGCTTCTGCTGCCTGGGGGGTGAAACCCAGGTAAATCCCACTCTGACACCAGATATCACGGTAAATAAGGATCAGGATAAACAAATAGGTCGAATAGATGGTTATTCAGAGAGAAATAACTTACAACCTAGACAGATGAACACCAGGAAATTCAACCCCATCCTCTCCCTGTCCGAGGTCAAGCCCAGAAAGAGAGCGCCATACGGGCCCCCTCTGACCCCCTCCTTCCACAGGTCCGCTTCCGCCCATGGCTCCACCCCCACTGGGTGTGGTCAGTGCAACAGAAGGACTATCTCACTACAGTTTCATAAGAAGAAGATACTGGCCCTGGAGAGGACTTGTACAAGGGCTGAATCAAGGCTAGGAGAAACCACCAGGGCAGAGAGAGGAGATTTTGGGAGTGGGGATAGAGCCAGGTACCCTAGGGGAGGAGAATCCAATAAATCAATCATTGACCTATGTATGCACATACTTTTGTGTGTTATCATTGCCCCTGTTATTTACAAAACATTCTATTATAAAATGTTATAAAAGGACACTGGCTGTGAGTGTGGTGATACGAGCCTTTTAATTCCAGCACTCAGGAGGCAGAGAATTCTTTCTATTTGAGGCTAGTTTTGATCAACAAAATGATCTTCAGGACAGCCTGATTCAGAGAGAAAACAAGTCTGGAAAGAAGCAAACAAAAAAACCATCGCAACAAACATCCTTTTATGTATCCCTCAAAATGATGAACGGAAATACCCATGTGTCTAATTGTCTTCCTGCTCTTCCAAGCCTTGTGCTAAGGAATTTTTTTTGTTTTGTTTTTTTTTTTTGCAATTTTGCCAGTGGGGGAAAATGTTTGCATTGTGTCTGTCTGTACAATAATTTTTACATTAAGTTTCCTATTTGCTGGCTGATTTATTCTTTTCTCCACCAGGCGTGTTTTCTGGTGCACAGTGTGTCGCTTTAATAAGCATCGCTGGGGTCTTTCTCAACTTGTTGTGTGTATTGACATTCCCACATGGTATGTGTGTCTGTGTGTGTGTGTGTGTGTGTGTGTGTGTGGTGTGCAGCAAGCATGGGTGTGTACATGCCAGCGTGTGTGTGTGTGTGTGTGTGTGTGTGTGTGTGTTTGTGAGACAGAAGACTAACTTTTGGGGACTATATTCCCCACAGATCTCACACATTTAACTCCCATATCACTCTAGACTAGTTCTGAAAATGATTTTATCCCAATTTCCCTTTCTAATCTGGCCTATTTGCATCTTGATACTTTGTGGTTTTTCTTTCACCAACTTTTAATAAATTTTTTGCTTTTTCTTCAGTGAATTGTGTCTGCATGAATGTATACAATGCCTATGACTGCCTAAGAAGACTAAAAAAGGAAAACGCTGGATTATAGAGCTGGGTTATAAACTATTATAAGTCAATAGACATGGATACTGGAAATAAACACAGGATTATTTAATAATAGCCATAAGTACTCTTTGCCTCAGCCTAGCTGTACTATTCCTAATTCTTATTTGTAATTAAAAATGTTTTCTTCATATAGATTTTAGTTATACTGGTTTTTATTTTTATTTTGTTTGTTGTCAAGCACTTGCCTGTACACATGCTACTGGGCTTTAACAATCCCAAGGAAACTCTCCTAGGATGGTTCTAGCTTCTTTCACTTTGGTCACTGGAATTTAGCTCAGGTTGTCCAGTTTTGTGAAGTGCCATTTCCCAATGATCTACCTTAAGGCCAATAATTTTAAATTTTGGTTTAGTTTAAATAAGTATAGGGTTTCATCGTGGCATCTTTATATCATGTGTGATTATGTGCTTCCTTGTTGTTTCTTACCATACTCTCTTTTTAGAACCTCCCCATCTCTAAGTGATTCCATTTATTCTCCCATATACTTTTAAAACCTATTTTGGATTTTTCAGTAAACTTTACAAGTTTTACAGTAAGATTGTTAGGTGATTTTTGTATCTATCAAAATAGGCTTCTAAGAAAAAATTAATCAAAAGAGATGGGGAAGAACAATTCCTATTCGAAAAACTCCACCAATATGACATTTGATATTGCCCAAAGCACAAGATTGGAAATATACCCAGGAATTAGACAGCAAGAAGCTATTAAATCAGGGTTAAAAAAAATTAGCAAAATAGAAACAAAGAAAAATAAAATTATTCAAAGAAAAACATATATTTTTTGAAAAATCAGCAAGATGGACGAAACATTATCAAAAATTAACTTAGAGATACAGAGATAATATAACAATTAATAGAGATTCAGAAATTAAAAGGGGACACAACAGTGATCAGCAACACCAAAATGCTTTAAAAACACCTCATTCACTCAAATTGGGAATAGTAAAGAAATACATATTTTTCTTGATAGGTACCACATATCAGGTTAGTGAAAACAGCGGAGAAATTAAATAGAGACTCTACTTACCCATAAATTAAACAAAATGAATCATTACAAACCTCTCAAGTAAAAATAAATAAATAAATAAATAAATAAATAAATAAATAAACAAAAGCTGAGTGCAAGTTTGTTTACACCATTGGATTTTACCAGACTCAAAGAACGGTTACAAATGGTACTCCTCAACATGTCCCATGATATAAAAGATAAAACTTTACCCTATTTATTTTATGATGCCACAGGTACTTAAATATCCATTTGTTCAAGCTCTTTTTTCAAATAATCATAGATAATTTATATCAGATGCTACTTACCTCATATATCTTGAACCTAATAGCTTGGTATAGTGGATATTTGTGTTTGTAGATAGGCCATAACAATTTGAATATTTCAACCAAGTAAACAGTTTCTGAGTTACAATTTCAAAAATCCATAGAAGTTCAAACTGACCTTAGAGATCATTAGCAAACTCAGCTAAATGTCCAGAGCTGTTGGAACTATAAAGATAATTAGAGACCAATTTCTCTCCTGAGCATAGGCTGAACAAATAAAAACCCTTACAAGCAGATTCCAAGAACACTATAAAAAAGATCATGCAATCAATAAAAGAGGCCTCATTTGACATAGGGTGTAATAGTACATCTACAAAAAAACAGTAAATATAATCCTCTATAAAAGAGGAGAGATAAATTCAAAGTAAGGCTGATAAACCTGGACAAATAGGCAAGGTTGTAAACTCTATATCTAAACAATATTCTAATTGAAGTACTAGTTGAGAAATGAATCATTGAAATATATCAATGGGATATAATTTGGAAGGAGGAAGATGGTGGACTATTATTACTTATGGGGTACACATCAACGACATTAAAACTCAACAAGGGAAGAACAGGTGGTAAACACTTTCAATAAATTCAGTGGGTAGCACAGTAGCAGCTCAAGCAACCAACCAAGCAAACAACAAACAAATAGTAGTATTTGCATGTAACAACAACAAACAAGCCTAAGCAAGACATAAAAGGCTAACAGAAGTCATCACAACAGCCTCAAATAATATAATATGTTCATAATGTTTAATAAAACAAGTGAAAGAATGCATGTGAAACACCTTTAGAGTATACTAGACAAAGAATTTAAAAAAAGATTTTGAGGGATGTAATGATTTCTGGTGCTCATGATCAGTAGCATTAGCAGTCAAAAGGCCATCCCTCTAACAACAATTTACAGATTCCCCACAATACCCATAAAAGTACAACAAACTTCATTAAAAACTTAGAAAATGCAGTTTTGTTTCTTCCTTATGGAAAAACAAAAGCATAGGTAAAAACAACTCCACGGTAAAAGAATGGCATGGCTCTGTCCAGAAAAGAAACAAAACATGTTCCAACAATGGATGGATTCAAGACCATGGAACATAATAATCAAAACACAGGTGGACATTTGAGTTACTGTGAGGAAATTCAGAAATAAAAAATGGAAAAAAACAAACAATAGCACCTTCAAAAAATGGTGCAGGTAAAACTAAAATTTTTATATGAAAAATTAAATAGATTCATTTACACCCCTACACAAGACTCAAGGCCAAGTGTGTTATGTGCCCAACAGAAAATCAGACAAACTAAAACAAAAACAAGACCAAGTGTGGAAAACTGACAAAGGAGACAACTTCCTGAACAGAACCAACAATTAATAAATGGGACCTCATAAAGCTGCAAGGGTTGTGTAAGACCAAGGACACTTAACTGTGAAAACAAGTACATCATGAAAAAAAATTGATTTCCGCGGTTCCCTAGTCCTAATACCAACTACAATAAAAGCAGGGAACAAACTCCTTCTTTCCCCCTCCCTTTTTTGTGGCTGTGACCACCATTGCATTGGTCAGTGAACTCAGTTCATCACAGGTCCCTCTTCATGGGTAAGTCCCTTCATTAAATCAGAGTTAGAAAACACATCTCCTGTGGTATTTTCTATTTCACAAAACAATGAGTGTCCTGCCTGGAAGCATGCAAAACTGTCTACCCAGGACAAAGCACCCAGAGTCCTGGATTAAAATTACAACAGCTCATCAATTACGCCTTAGGACTCATTGCATAAACAACTTGTTCTAAGTTTCCCTAATGCTGTGTCACTGTAAGCCTGTTGGTTCTTCCTATTCTGGCAACAACTTTAACTATAAATTGCTTTTACTACTTCCTCATAACTGCTACTATTATGGATCGTATGCATCTGTGTTTTCTGATTCTAAACATCTATATGCAGGAAGTCCATCCCTAATTGGAAAGTGAATGCTGGTAGTTTAAACTTCCCACCATAAACTGTGCACACATCAATTCTGTCAGTTTTCATTCACATGGAAAAATGGCTGCATCTGCTAAGAGACATGAGTGACGGGAATGGTGAGAAAATATTATGAGACGGCATTATTCAAAGTCATATGCTACATGTGAAGAAGAAGAAACTTATCCCATTTGGCTGGAGATTTGTACCCCCACACAAAAGCAAATACCTGCTAATATGAACCTGGATTTAGTTATTAAGGAGTATACAATGTTGAAGGATGATATCAGGCAATAAATCACAAGAGGAATACAGAGCACTCAAAAACATTGTAAACAAAATCACAGTGGCCTTGGTACAGACAACCACAATCCCAATACTTGGAATTGTGAAATCCCAACTCTCCTATATTGTGGGACTTTTCCATTATGGTAACTCCAGCAGCTGGTTGCCTACCATTTCCCCCTTCAATGTACACTAGAAACTATTCCTTCTATTTTTGATTTGATACTGGGGACATATTCCCACAGAATTCCTTTTTCTAGTAACTGCAATGGACATATGACTACTGGACTCAAATTTGTAATTTGAAAACTCAAGATGGTTCAGCCCATTAATTTAAGTATTTAGTTTGTAAAATAAGAGGAGTAAGTTCATTGATCTGGAGAATAAAGGCTGGGAACAAAATCACCTGAGGCTGACAAAAAAAGTGCTGTCTCTGAAACATTTTCTATAATTAGGGAGAACTAAAGCTTTAATATATCTTCAAGGCAGGAATTCACTCCACATATTTAAATGAGTGTAAGCCCAAATATCTTTAAGAACTCTGAGCATCCAGCTCTGGCTTAATCTCAAAGAGGTGATGTTGTGCAATTTTATTTTAGTGTATGTTAATCTCTTTATGCCTATAAACATATTTTAAATGATGGCTGAGAAAGGTGATGTTAAATTTATTTAGCTCCTAGGAAGATGTGGTTATTTGAATGTCTAGAGCATCTGATGGTCTAATGAAGTGCTGACTGACCAAGAACAAGAGAGAAGAAAGGATGAGGCAGGGCTGGGAAGGCAGATAGTAAATAAATATGGGAAGTGCAGCACAGAATGAATATAGAGAACTCAGCAGAAGAGATGAAGGGAAGGAAAGCACATAGAGGGTATCATAAGACAGAGTGAGAGTAAATAAAAATAAGATACACAGAGTAAGGAATGAAAAAAAAAATCTACAGGGGCCAAAGGTGGATGGGGTAACTTAAAAGATTTAGTTGGAAGCAGGATGGGGATCCCTCCCAAAGACTGAATTGCCAAAAATCACAAAAATAAGACAGTCTCGGATCGATTTTCCATACATGTATGATGTCACTATAATCCTTTATTATGTTCAGTCCAAGAATATACTCTAATAATTTAAAAGGGACAGAAGAGTTTAGAGATTAGCTTCACTAAGATGGTTGAAGAGTCACAGAGAAAAAAAAATCTATCTTTTCAGCCTTAAATTGTGACCTACAAATGAGGTGTCTCAATACATTTTAAAGATGTGTTAGAGTCTATGAATCACACACTTACAAAGGGATGAAAGACACAAATACAGAAAACATTAGGACAAGTCCCATGTCTATACCACCTATGGGCCAAAATTCCTTTTGACTTATTTAACTTCAGATTATGGCTGATTTTTACCTCTGAGCAGTATACCCCCTCCAGAAAGATATGTTGCTTCTGTGCAGGACCAGGAGTTCATCTAAACTAGGTCTTCCAGATGTCTAGGACAGGGCTGTGACTTCACTGTAGCTAACTCCTTTTTTAAACTTTGGTTTATGTAATGTATATGACTGTCTGCTCTTGCATTTACGCAGTCACCTACAAGAAGGGGTGGAAGTTGTCATTCTGTAAATATGGTTCTGTATTGGTTAATGAATAAAGCACTGACAGCTATATAAAACAAGATAAGTAAGTTGGAGACTAGGGACAGAGGGAGAAGTAGGAGGAGATTCCAAGATGTAAGATACAAGAAAGCAGAGTGCTGGCCCCTCACTCTGCTAAGATAACCCATACAAATACTTAGATTAATAGAAGTAGTTTAATATTAAGACACAGCTAACCAATAATAAATGCTAGTAACAGGCTAACAACTTTATATCTAATACAAAGCCTCTGTGTGTTACTTGGGGGGCTGGTGCAGCAGTGAGAACAGGAAAACCACACATAACAGGATGTTTGTCTGAAGCCCACCTAAGCAAAGTACCTGCAAAGGGTAGGGACAGGGTACCATCTCCCTTTAACTCAAGTTACAGAAGATGGCTGGCTGTCATGGTTTCTGGTAATGGAACATGTGTTATATGTAACAACAACCAGTGCTGTTGACTGTTAAGCTATATTTCTAATCAGCTTCATTACTTAAAATTTATTCTCATGCCTTTTATTTAAACTGTATTTCACCCAATTTACCCCCTTCATGCCTTTTCTCATTCCTTCTGCATATTCTTCCCCTTGAAATTCCTTTCTTGTTAAGCATATATGAATGAATTTGTATGCACAAACATGCCAATAAAACCAATTGAGTACAATTCTGCTGGTTGTGTATATATGGTTGAGCACTGAACATGTGGTATTGGATATGCAATCAGGAGCTCCTCTTTCCAGAGGCTAATACTTTCAGGTGTAAGGGTATGGACACAAAGTGGTCTGGGCTACCTTAGTCAGGAATCAGTATCAAGAATAAGAAAGATGGGGTGGTAATTAGCTTAGCCTAACAATTGCTTGTGACAAGGCCCTGAATTCCTAGAGCTTTGGGGAAGACTATGGATACTGTGCTGATCCAGTCACAATCCGCCTTTGTTCTATGGTCCTTCCACCCACCCAATGAGAGACAGGCCAGCTGCTGGCACCACCCATTTCCTCCAAGAAGACTGAAGAACACTGGTAGCTCCACCCACAAAAGCTGCAATGCTAGCCACTGGGCAATCCTGCCTTGCATCTCAGGTGCTGCAAAGGGCTCTAAGGACGGTGGACAAGAGGGCAGTGGAGATGTTTCTCCATGTTGCTTGGGCCAACGCTAGGTAAGTCTTCCAAAAGCTCCTAATCCACAGGTTTCATGCCATCAGCAGAAGGCAGATGTCCTTAAAGCCTCTGATTTCAACAACTGTGGAGGACCTGGGGTGGCTGTCCATACTGCCAGCTAGTAAGTCCCTGTTACTCTAATCATTCAGGTATAATATTATCCTTCTCAAGAACTCTGATGCTTTTGACGGATGGTAGCTTTGTCAGCTTAAAGCAGCAGCCAAGGCTCCAAGTGTTACAAAACAAATTTCAAAAGTGGAAATCTTAAGGTTGCTACTGTTTATAGACTTAACATTAATCAATAAAGTTTTAACAGTATTAAATATCATACTATGCCACTATATGATCAGAACTAAGTATAAACTTACAATTAAGGTGCTTTTCATTGTGCTAATAATTTACCAGTTGTATGTGTTAATTCTTTCAGCAAAATCATTATAACATGAGTATGCTGCTAGTGTGTCTTAATATTTATGATTTTGCAAATCAAAAGGATTCTTTTAAGTTCCAGGGAGCTGAATTGGATCCATTTACAGGTCAGATCCCTCAAATAATTATTAGTCAATATTTCCCCTGGACTTGGGAATTCCCTAACCTTGTCCTGGGACCTCCTTGGGAGACCCTCCCCCACCTTACTTCTCCCATTAAATACTTAGACCTAATGTACAAAAACTTAACCTTGTTCTCTGCTCTGCTAACATCTTGTCAGATCTCAAAGAGATGCAGAGCTCCATACTGTCAGAACTCTGATGAAACAACCAACTACCAGGACAGGGGCAACATCCCAGCTTTCTTGGATCCCCCAAAGATGATCTAAGCCCCCAAGTCAACAGGAAGTGGTCTCGACAACTCAATGTCTTTATTCCCTAACCTGCCACGCCCAGCCCCCACCATTGTAATAACAATAAGAGGTAGAAATGTCAGGAACTTTCAACCAGCTGACCCCCCCCCCTGCTTGCCCACGATGATGGGCGGGATGCTCATGGCCATGTCATTGCTATGTCAGCCTAACCTGGTGGCTCAAAATTTACCTGGCTGCCAGAGGACTCAGTTATGCATGCTCAAGCCACCCTTTTAAAGCAAGCATGCAAAGGGTGCCTTTCACTCTTGCTCTCCGTCTTGGTCTCCCTCTCTGGCCTCTGTCTCTCTCTCTCTCCTGCTTTGGGTTGGCCCCCTAGCTACCCCCTCTTTCTCTACCCTTCTCTCAATAAACTCCATGTGGGCACTGAGTCTCATATTTGTGTTTCTTAGGCATTAGCTGCAGCAAAAAGCACAACATTAGTGCCGAAACCCAGGCAGGCTCTCCTTGAGGGTCACTGGCAGCTGTCTGCTGGTGGGCAGCCAGCCAGAGATACTCTGAGATCCTGTTTCTGATACCAGGGGTTGCATCAATCCCCGTTCACTGGAAATACCACCCCCATACTGGCTTCAATTAGGTAAGGTACCCTTTACAATTTTAACCCATTTCCTTAAGGTCGGGGACATTCCTCAAGGGTAGAAGACATACCGCCCAGGGCGGTATATCTACTCCGCTCTTGGACTGCTGAGTACTTCCAGCCTCTGTTGGCCCTGGCAACATTTTTGGGCTGACAAGCATCGCATAACGCTCTGCCATTCTCGCTTATGGTGTGGCCACACTCTTGAGTTCCAAGACTGCATGATCACTTTCTCTCCACCCATTGGGAATAAACCGGCCAAGAAAATACACCCCACCACTCCACTGGGATGCCTGATAGAAAATTTAGAACACTTTCACTTAATGCCACTTACTTTTGTACTGAAAAGTAGCCTAGATTCCCCAAGAAAATAATTCAAATTGGCCACGTAAACGGCCCTCTAGATCCCAATATTTTACAGGAGCTTTCAAATAACTGCCAGCGAACAGGTCGATGGAAGGGTTTTTCCTATATCTCTGCTAAACATTCTGCTAAAACAATCTTTCCCTAATTTGTTTCAGTTCTCTTCCCACCACACTCAAATTTTCCTGCCTGCCCCAGCTGCAATCTGTCTCAGTGTGGTGGTCTGAGCTGAGGCAGCATCAGCTTTACAGACAAAATTACATCTCCAAAACTTACGATTTCTGCCAACTGTTGGGAATATGTTTATGGCAGCCACCATCTTGACCATGTGGCCTAGCTTCACCCGCCATGGTTCTTCTTTCTGCTTCATCAGCCATCTAGGCAGATGGAGTCTAGCCAGCTTCTGCCGCCAACAAAACCTGTAATACATTTTACCTTTTGCCTTTTATTCTTTGTCTGTAATATCTTTTTTCTCTGATTATGTTATACATAGCTTCACACTCTAGTCCTTCTCAATTTACCCAGTCCTGTATAATATATCTGTATACTTGATTTCAACTTAACTTTAAGTAAATGTAAGCTAAATTCATACAACTTAAATTCAACTGTTCTAAGTCTCAAATATTTCTAAATTATTATGTGCCTTTAAATGGTGGTAAACATTTAAGGTTATAATGTCTATTTTAAGCTAAGAAATTATTTATGCTAACCAGTCTTTCCTATAAGCTGTATATAAATGTTAAGCCTCTATTATCAAAGGGAGTATTTCTCTACCTCTTTGTCCTTTACAGTTATATGTCTAACCTACTAAGTTAAAACCATTTACAGTCAGGGCTGCATGGCTCTGGAGTAAAACATCTCCCCACAGACTCTCAGCTTGCATCCAGTTTTTCCAGAAAGATTAATTAATTACAGGGATAAAGCCATACCTAGCCACCTATGTGCTTAAGGCCAAGTAACTAAAGAATATTTTTGTATACTAAAGTATGCTAAACAGTCAGACAGCTCTAAAATGCTCAGAGATCTAGAGAATATGGCATTTAAAATGTTTCATTAAAAAGCTTTTATAACAGAGAGACAGGCCGGTTGCTGCACCACCCATTTTCTCCAAGAAGAGTGATAGACACTGAAGAAAGCTGCCACAAAAAGTGAATTAAGCCACTGAACAACTTCGCCTTGAATCTTAACTGCTGCAAAGGGCACTAAAGAACTGTGGACAAAAGGGCAGTGGAGTAGATCTTCTCCAAGTTGCTTGGGCCAATGGTAGGTAAAGTCTTCCAAAAGCTCCTAATCCACAGGTCTCATTCTATCAGTGAAAGGAACAGACATCTTTAAAGCCTCTAAGCTCAACAACTGTGGAGGACCTCAGGGGTGGCTGTCCATGCTGCCAGCTAGTAAGTCCCTATTACTCCCTAATCATTGAGGTAAAATTTTATCCATCTCAAGAACTCTGATGTTTTTGATGACTGGTAGCTTTGTTAGCTTACAGCAGCATCCAAGGCTCAAATTGTTACAAAACAGATTTCAAAACTGGAAATCTTAAGGTTGCTAGTATTCCTAGCCTTAACATTAATCAATAAAGTTTTAATAAGCTATTAATTAAATTCTGAGGGAGTACTGAACATCATACTATGCCATTATTCGATCATAACTGTAACTATAAGCTCACAATTAAGGTTCTTTTCATTGTGGTAAGAATTTGCCAGTTGTGTTAATTCTTTCAGCCAAATCATATTAACATGTGTATGCTGATAAAGTGTCTAATATTTATGTTTCACAAACCAAAGATTCGTTGGGTTCCAGGGAGCAGAATTGGATCCATTTACAGGTCAGATTCACTGCAAATAATTATTACTCAACTTTTCTTGGCAGTGTGACTTCCTAACCTGGTCCTGGGACCCCCTTGGAAGCCCCTCCCCCACCTACTTCTCCCATTAAGTACTAAGACCTAAGTGTCAGAAACTTAACCTTGCCCTCTGCTCTGTTAACATCTTGCCAGGTCTCAAAGAGATGCCAGAGCTCCATACAGTCAGGACTGCGATGAAACAACCCAGCTACCAGGACGTTTCAGCACCCCAGCTTTCTGGGATCCCCCAAAGATGATCCCAAGTCCAGCAGGAAGAAGTCTTGAAGCTCAAAGTCCTTATTCCCTTCCCTGCCACACCCAACCCCCACCACTAATAATAATAAGAGGTGGGTTTTTTTAGGAACTAGCTGCCAGCTGTTCCCTGCCCCCAAGGATGGGCGGGACACTCATGGCCTTGTCATGACTATGTCAAGCTTTACCTAGCTGAGAGAAGACTCATTTATGCATGTGCAAGCCCCCCCCCTTTAAAAGCAAGCACACCTCTCTCTGGTGTCTCTCTGTCTGCCCACCTCTTGATCTCTGTCTCTCTCTCCTGTTTCCTGGCCAACAGCTACCCTTTCTCTCCCCTCTCTCAATAAATTCAATGTGGGGCTAAGTCTGGTTTATGTGTTTTATAGGTATTAGCTCAGTAAAGGACAATAATAATAAATTAATAGTGGCAGTACTAATAATAACGTTGATGATAATAATAAAAAAATAATAGTGGCACTGATAATGATAATAAAAAAAATAATAATAACAGCAGCTGCTGCAATGATAGAATACTAATATAATGATAATGATAATAATAATGGTAATAATAATAACAATAATATTGTAAGACCCTCAGAAAGAGGAGTCTTCCAGGTTCAGTCGATACCCCAAGAACTCAATATCCAGTCCAGTTGCTGCAAAACGCAAGAGGCTTCATTGAACAGGAAACATTTGTGCAAACGGGCTCCTCCAGCATGCAGACTAGAGAGAAGCCCCCTCCCAAGGGCCCAGGTGTTTTTAAAGGCAAACCCACTACCACTAGCTTAGGGAGGGGGTGGGACCCTCTGTCCACTGAGTATGTGACCCTTGGATGCCGATGATCTTGCTCTTAGAGTCAGCAGACCTTAGGGCCTCAGGGTGTGCTAATTAATTTTGTCGGGGCAAACCAGCTGCAGCTATCTCTTTGCTTCCTAAGGACCCTATTAGCCACCTGTTGACTCACAGGAAAGGAGGGGCAGAAAAGAGGGGCAGTGTGAATTCTTGTCATATCAGAGCCTGGTGAGAGGAAGCTAGCAAATTCCAAGAAACAGATATTGGTTAGCTTTCCAGGTCAGACCATCCTTCATTTAACTTCACTTTTTGTCTTTCACTATTAATAATAGTAATAATAATAGCAAGAATATCTTGTTATCTGATAAATAATTAACGGTAATATAAATAACAACAATAATGATAAATGTTAATAACAATGATGATGATAACAGGATTAGTAGTAATAATAATAACAAAATAATAATAAACACAACTCTGTCAGTCACTGCCTCCCCCGGGAATCTCACACCGGGAGACCCGCATTGGCCATTGGGGCAGCATGGGACACACAGGAAACCCTGGCTCAGAAAAACCCAGAACAAAATCAAACAGAAAGCGAGAAACTTTAAAAAATAATAATAATAATAAGCGGTTTTAACACTGGAATTTCTGGTGCACAAAAGCAGGAAGTGGACTTGGGGGATGCTGGGAAGTGGAGTCCTGGCCACTCAGAGAGCAAAACCGGAAGTTCCTTGAAGAAAAGCAGGAAGTGCCTACACAGGATACTGGGAAATTGAGTCCTGGATCCTCAGAGCCCAGAAGAAGGTTAGGAACTGAAAAGATCAATACAAGCCTAGGTCATGATGGGAACTGTACTTCGGGGGCCTTGAAGTCCAGAAGCAGAAGTCGAAGGTCGAAAAGAAAGACGTGGGCACACAGCATGCTGGGGAACTGCAATCCCGGACCCTCAAAGATTGCAACCTGAAGTCCGTTGGTAGGGAAAGCAGGATGCAGCCTCAAAGCATCCTGGGAAATGCAGTCCTAGGCTGCCAAAGATGAAAACAAGTGTCTGGGCAGAGAAGCAGGAGGGGGCCACAGAGGATGCTGGGAAATGCAATCCCTGGGCTGAACGTCCAAACCCAGAAGTCTCTGGGCAGCCTCCACGAACTAAAACCGGAAGTTTCATGCTGAAAAATCAGGAACCCACTGCAAAGCACCTTGGGAAATGCAGTCCCGTGCCGCAACACATGAAAACCAGAAGTCCCTGGGCTTTTAGGCAGGAATCAACCCCACAGGATGCTATGAAATGCATTTCCCTGGCCTGAACGTCCAAACCCGGAAGTCTCTGGGCAGCGAAGCAGAGAGCACCCGCATAGGATGCTGGGTAATGCAGTCCTGGCCACAGCAGTTACAAAAGCTCCTGATGGCCTGAGCTCAGGTCGGCCTTGGCTGCAATCTGGGAACGGAAGTCCTGACCCACCCACGATGATTGGCGTGAATCTCAGCTGCCGGGTTTCCCTCGCCAGGAAGTCCTGCCATTGGCTTGGCCCCCCCCCTCTCCACCTATGAAATTGGCAGAGATGGTCCCCCCCCCCCCCCCCGCCCACTGCCCTGCACTCCTCCTGGCAGGGGTGTGGCCTGCAGTGATTGACAGAGAGGGGCATGGCCTGCAGTGATTGACAGCAGAAGGATTAGGAGGGGGGAGACCTGACCAAGGTCTGTGATTTCACTGGGGCCACACCCCCTGCATCCCCATGGGTTTGTTTTACTGTCATGACCTGCACTGCCATGACCGCCAGGGACGCTGCCCTGTGGGCCCTAGCATTGCTGCTTGTTGAACTCAGAGTGTGGTAGGAGACTCCTGCCACGCCCACCTGGGGACGAAGATGGTGAGGGGGAGGGCGAGAGGGCACTTCCTGCTCCTGGTCACCATTTCCTGTGAGTACAACTTCCCGACCAAGACCTGTCCACCACAGAGGCCACACCCATAATCTGGCCACACTCAGGATGGGGCAAACCCATCCCTGAATCTGTGCTTGGCAGCCCTTGCACCTCCTTACCTGGGAGCTGCCTTGACCAGGCTGGAGGACAGGATGGAGGGGCTGGCACTGCTGTAGGTGAGGGTAAGGCCCAGAGAGGGTCATTGACTGTGACCTTGGACCTGCAGGGGGCAGGCAAGCTCAGGCAGGGCTGCAGCTAATGGGTGGGCCTGATGCTGAGAAGTCTGGATCAACTTAAAACCCTGTCACACATTTAAATATGTAAATGAGACTGAAGTGTTATCAAAGGAGGCACTAGTAATTGAGATTCTGCAAATGAGCACGGTGCATGCAAATCTGTGAGACTGATCGGGGTTGAATATGCAAATGGTAAAACTGGAGTTGTGGGAATGCACTTTAATATGCAAATTTATGGTGCTTTACATGCTTTTGCTACGCAAATGCATGCAAGTTATTCCATCTGTTTGGGATTTTGACATGCACATAAATGCAGGTTATCTCATTTGGAGGTGTGGCTATGCAAATTAACCCAGGCAGTTTCTGTATTTTCTTGATGTCTTCTGAGTCTCCAGGCAGCATTTGAATATGCAAATCAGAATGCTGGCAGGGGAGGAGGCCTCCCTGACCCTGCACCCAATGTCACCTCTCCATGTCCATCACAGGCATCTGATGGCAAAGCTGCTCCCTCCAATCCTGCTCATGTTCAACTTTATATAGAAATACAAAAGACACAAGACAGCCAAAACAACCCTGTGCAATAAACGAACTTAAGAGAGCATCACAATCCCAAATGTCAAGCTCTATTACAGAACTATAGTCCTGAAAACAGTTGGTATTGGCACAAAAATACACAGAAGACCAATGGAATCAAATTGAAAACCTTGATATTAACCCACACACCTATGAAAACCTCATTAATAACAAAGAAGCTGAAGTTATACAATGCGAAAAAAGAAAGCCTCTTCAAAAATTTGTGTTGATATAACTGGATGGTGGTGTGTAGAAGACTAGAGATAGAGCAATGTCTATTGCCATGCAAAAACTTAAGTCCAAATGAATAAAAGACATCAACATATATACAGCCATACTGAACCACATAGAAAAGAAAGTAGGAGGTACACTTGGATGAATTGTTACAAGAGACCACTTCTTGAACATAATACCAGTAGCATAAAAAGTGAGATCCACAATTAATAACTGGGGCCTCCTGAAACTAAGAAGCTTCTGTAAGGCAAAGGACACAGTCAACAAGACATAACAGCAGCACACAGAGTGGAAAAAATCTTCACCAACCCCACATATGACAGATGGCTGATCTCCAAAATCAAAGATCTTGGGAAATTAGTCACCAAAACGCCAAATAACCCTATTAAAAACTGGCGTCCAGAACTGAATAGAGAATTCTCAATAGAGGAATCAAAAATGGTGGAAAGACACTTAAGAATGTGCTCAACAGGCTTTATCATCAGGGAAATGCAAACCAAAACAACTCTTTGATACCATGTTACTTATGCGAGATGACTAAAATCTAAAACATGAATGACAGCTTATGCTGGAGAGGATGTGGATAAAGGGGAACACCCCTCCATAGCTAGTGGGAGTGCAAATATGTACAGCCAATTTGGAGATACCATATTCCTGAAGAACCACCATACTGATCTCCAAAATGGCTGTACATATTTGCACTCCCACCATATGTGGAGGAGTGTCAATTTCTCTCCACATCCTCTGCAATTTAAGCTGTCATTGGTGTTCCTAATTTTAGCCCTTCTGACAAGAATAAGATGGTATCTCAGAGTTGTTTTGATTTTCATTACCCTAATGGCTGAGGATGATGAGCACTCTCTTAAATGTCTTTCAGCCAATTTGGATTCCTCTATTGAGAAGTCTCTATTCAGTTGTGTACCCCACTTTTTTTTTTTTAAATAAAGTTATATGGTGTTTATGTGATTAGTTTCCTCAATTCTTTGTATTATTCTAAAATCGAGAACAAGACAAGTTTGCCAATTCTCTCCACATCTCTTCAATATTGTACTTGCAGTTGTAGCTAGAGCAATAAAACAACAAAAGGATTTCAAGGAGATACAACTTGGAAAAATTAGTCAACCTTACACTATTTTCAAATGATATGATAGTTTTCAAAAAGTGTCTTGAAAAACTATACCAGAGAAGTCCTATGGCTGATAAACACCTTAAGCCAATTAGCAGGATACAAGATTAACTAAAGAAATCCATAGCTCTACTATATACAGACATTAAAAATACTTAGAAAAAAAATCAAAGAAACATTACCCTTTACAATAGCCACAAACAATATAAAATATCTTGGGGTAATTCTAAATAAACAAGTGAAATATCTATATAGTAAGAATTTTGTGTCTTTAAAGAAAGAATTTAAAGAAAACACCAGAAAATAGAAAGATATCCCATGCTCTTGGATAGGTAGGATAAACATACTAAAAATAGCAATCTTGCCAAAAGCAATCTAGACATTCAAAGCAATTGCCATCAACATCCCAGCTCACATCTTCACTGACTATAAAAGATAATACTCAACTTTATATGAAAAAAAAGACCCAGAATAGCCAAAACAACACTATAAAATAAAGGAACGTTAGCAGGCATCACCACTCCTGACTTCAAATTCTACTATAGAGCTATAGTCCTAAAAACAGCTTGATATTGACATAAAAGTAGACAGTCCAATGGAATGGAATTGAAATACTGATAGTAAACTCACATATGAACACCTGATTTTTGATTAAACAGCTAACAGTGTACACTGGGAGGAGGAAAACACCTTCAACAAATGGTGCTGGCACAACAGGGTGGTAGTATGTAAAAGGCTACAGACTCATGTCTATCCCCATGCATAAAACTTAAGTCCCAATGGATCAAAGACCTCAACATAAGTCCAGCTACAGTGAACCTCTGAGAAGAGTACATGGTAGGTATTCTTGAAGGAAATGGTACAGGAGACTGCTTCCTGAACATAGCACCAGTAGCACAGACACCGAGATTGACAATTTATAAATGGGACCTCCTGGTACTAAGAAGTTTCTGTAAGGCAATGGCCATAGTTGACAAAAACAAAATGTAGCCTACAGACTGGGAAAAGATCTTTACCAACCTTACATCTGACAGAGGGCTGATGTCCAAAACACACAAAGAATATAAAGTTTCTTCATCTTGTTTCCCAAAGTGAACAGCACCCCATGGCCAATGACTAACTATGTGTAGTATGTAGGTAATTAATTTTTTCGCAAGAGATACACAAAGAGAAATATAAAAAAAACAAAGACACTTTAAATTTTCCCCCATGCACAATGCAAAGAAAAATGACAACTCTCTTCACAAAAGTCACTCTCACAGAGATTCCTTGTCACAAGTAACCAGAGCTGTAAGAGTATGGTTTTTCCACCCACCGCCCGGTCTTGTCCCGCTGCCGCCGCGCCAGCCACAAATAACGCAGGGAGACTCTGTATTTGATATTATACTGATGGCCAGATGCTAGCTACTTATTGGCTAGCTCTGTCTTAATTATTAACCCATTTCTGCTGATCTATGTATTTCTCTTACCGGGGAGTCAGCCAGCAAACTGCTTTCTCCAGACTCTCCATCTTGGCTCTTCCTTTCTACTTCCCCTTTCCTCCTTGTCTCTTAGTCCCTCCTATCTCCTTTCCTATTGGCCAACAGTGCTTTATTCATTAATCTGTATGAGAAACATATACAGAATAAAATCTCCCATCACAGAGCAGATAGTTTTCTGTAGATTACTAGTAATTTGCTAATTTTAATTGGGAAATTATTTTAATACCATAAAATAATTCTCTGCATTCCTAATTAATTTAACTATAGAAGAAATATTATTATTGGTGAGGTTTTTTTCAATATTCCACAAAAGTATCTTATTTTCTGATGTGAAGACATCCTAATCTCCCACTGTAACAAACATAATCCATGAAACCTTTGCTTCTTGACAACTAATCTCCATGCATGTCTAACTTCTTTGTATTATCACCATTATCACCAGTAACAATGTCATTCAGATGACTTATAGCTGTTGTCCACATGGTTTTCTTTATTTTTTCATATTTTTATTTAAATAAGAAACAATACAATCTCATTTTACATATCAATCTGAGTTCTTTATACCTACCATTTGTCCATGTTGCCCAGTGACACCTATATCATTCCTCCATTTCTCCATAGAAAGGGCGAGGCTTTCTGTGGGGCACTCTTCCAGGACTTTCACATCATTTGTTGCAGGTCATATTGCCTCCACCATGGGTCTAGGCAAAGAAAATTTTCCTGTATGAGGAATGGGCTTCCATTATCTATTCATGCAGTAGTTATAAATGGTGTTCCTTTACCAGAGGCCCTATAGACTGCTGAGGCCTCCTATATACAGGAAGACCATTTCTGTCCTTTGCTGGTTTCTAAGTAGTCAATCTGGTATCCATGCACTTCCCCTTGTTCACATCAGAAATTTCTATGGCTTTCGTCAGATGGTCTTGATCTGTTTGCTCATCACTTCTCCCTCTCTACAACTGGATTCCAGGAAGTAGGCTCAATGCTTATCAGTAGGTTCCAAATAAAATGAATGCTATGTATTTGAAAACATAATTGAGAGCAGTAGATTTGTTTCCAGATAGTTGGTAATACTAGGTGTTGCTGGTCCAAATTAGAGCAGAAAATTATATCTTGTACAGAAATGTTGAGTTTTGGTATCCTTTTATCACAGCAGCCAGAACAGAAAGTATGACATCTCCTTGATGAGAAGGAAACATTAGGGAAGCTTGGACAGAGATTAGGGATATAGGGTAGTCTAAGGGAGAAGGTTAAAACTTTTGGGCAATGGTAACACTCGCATCCTTGATGAGATGTGTGTATTCCTAATGTGCAGAAAGGCATACCTCCATGGGCATTGTGGTATATCAGAGACCTATTTGGCTAATAGATTTTCAGAACTCTTGGAATTAAGGGGACTTCCTCAGTACAAGTTCATTAGAGAGGAGTTATTGCAGAATTTAGAATTGGGTAAAGGAATAGAGGTTTAGGAACCTTTTTTACAGGCATTTCTCAAAAGTCTTTCAGAATTAGTGGAAGACCAGGGCTTCCGAATAGGTTCATCCCTTTGGGGCCATTACAGAAAGCCTTTCTCTAGTCAGCCAACAAATGTACAGACAACCATGGGGAAGTGTTGGCTTGATTCACAAAAGCATTTGGCTTATTGGTAGTAGTGCACAGAGAATACCATTTTCAATACGTCATAGGTGCTCTTCCTCTGGCCTTTCCAAAGAAAATATATCCATTGGCACCAAGCTCCAAAGATGGGAACCAAACAAGCTTTAAGGCCAAGACTTGCCAGAGTTGGGTCTCTAGGCCTGCAGCATTGGATGGATTCCAGGTGTTTGGGAACGTGCAGTGTGGTGAGGTGAATGGGGTCACAGACCTCAAAGGGTCCTCTACTTCATAGTCCCTAGACAGTCAGCTTTGGGTACCTGCCAGCCCTGTGGAAGTCAAGAAGTTGCTCCTTGTGAGAGGACAGAGGGGCTCACTGTCAATCCTGAGGCCACACTCAGTAAATCCACAGAAATCTCACACCAAGCTGAAACATAATGGAGAAGCTTCAGAACCCAAATCATGGCCTTAGGTGCTAGTGGCTAAGTGTCACTCTCTAATTGTTCACCCAGCCTTGTCTGACAGCCACCCCAAAACCTTCAGAAACCCAGCAGCTATCTGTAAGGAGTAAGGTTTTTCCTCCTGCTGCTGGTCTTGTTCTGCCACCGTGCCAGCCCCAATTAACACACAGAGACTCTGTATTTGATATAATGCTGTTGGCCAATTACTTGTCTCTTATTGGCTATCTCTGTCTTAAGTATTACCCCATTTCTGTTAACCTAAGTGTTTACACGTAGTTTCACCTTTTCACCTTACCGGGGAGTGGGGCAGGCATCATATCTCCCCAGCCTCTCCATGTTGATCCCTCCTTACTACTTTCTCTTTTCAACTTGTCTCCTAGCCCCACCTATCTTGCTTTCCTATTGTCCAACAGCTATCTACTTGAACCTGGCCACCAACTTGACCAATCCAACTGTTAGGCCTGCTTTAGGTCTGCTGCAATCTTGCTCCCAACCAAAACAATGCAGCCATGTCAAGACAGCCAGCCAAGTAGCAGCCTCTCAGGCTGACCCAGTGCTGGTAGGACAGTGAGATGGTGGTGTCACTGAGCTCAGGGCACAGGAGATGGGCAGATGAAAACAGTTGTGAGGACAAGCCACATCAATCGGGTCTTATTCCAAGCACTGACATCACACCTGGCAGAAGGTCAGATTAATATGGACAAAGAGTAGAAAACTGTGTGCCCTTATGAGGAGTTGAGATTTCAGGGGCAACATTCCCATGGGTCTGATATTTAGAAGATAAAGTGAAAAGCCAGTGGGACCCTAGATACTACAGCCAAATTTACCCCTCCCTCTGAGTTAAGGTGGAAGCTATACTACATGATATGCATCAGGGGCCACCAAGGGGAAGGTGACATACATGACCCCTTCCAATGAAGCAGCCCTGCTCCCCAGTTTCCTAGATGTTGATATAATGAAACATCAAAAGAATAAACATTACATCTAACCTGCCCCTTTGCCAACAAGGGCCTGCACCCAAACCACAAACCTCATCACCTCCTAAGCATCACAAGGCAACCAATTTGAGCTACCTCCAGCACTCTCACAGTCTATCTCCAGCCCACAGCCTTGCACCACCACCACTAACCAGGAAACATTCAGGAAATTTGTCTTTCATTTCTCCAAGTCTGAAAGTCTCCCTCAAGATGGAATTTTTTTGAGTCATTGACCTATAGATTAGCCCTCAATGGACTCAGGGGTTTCTGAAGAGATTGAAGTGGAATGAGGAAAGGTAACATAGAAACTTAGGTAGAATAAGCAATTCTTGCTTTGCACACCATGTTAACTGCAGAACAAACTCACCCCTGTCCTTCTCAGTGACTTCACAAAACGATCCAGGAGTCATCACAGGAAACCCTCATGGTGCCTTAATCATTTTCCCCCAGGGTTCCACACCCATGTAACAGAAACAAGGATGCACAGACAGGATTTCAGCCCAAAAACTTGCATGCAAAAACACCATCTCACACAAGATGACCTAAACAGCAAACAGGTGCTCCCCTTCAGAACCAAATTTATGGACTTAGAAACTGGGGGCTGTGTGTTTTACCCTAACTGCCCCATCAGGTTTCTCTGATGTCCACCTCCCACCATATTCCATGATGGAACACTGATCTCATTCCTACTTCAGCATCCAGGGTGGTATTGTGTATGTTGGCTTCTTGCACACTGAGCAAAATAAATGTTCATTGTTAAAGAATCCAGACCAAAAGAGGCCTCCCAATCTGACCCTGGACTGATAGGGCAGCAGGATGGTGGTGTTCTAAATCACAGGGCACAAAAGTAGTTAGGCAGATGACATAATGGGTTAGGATCACGCAAGTAAATACGGCCCAAACACCAGAACTGACTTTCATTTGGCAGATGGCATTTCCACGCTGGACATAGGGCAAAGAGCAGGGGCTGTGAGAATATGTGATGGATCCAGTTTTAACGAACAAGGGTCCCATGGGTGTGATTTTTCTGATAAAAAAAAGGATAAAGGCCACAAATACCTTGGCCTTCATGCTCACAGTACCAAGCCATCTACATTCAATTGGATGATATGCTGTATTATCTGCTAATTATCTGTTAGTATCTGCCATATTATCCCACTAAGGGAACTGTGACATCCTTGGCCTCTTCCCAGGAGGCAGGCCACTACGGAGCTTGAAGTGGTGTCAAGAGCACAAGGAAAGAATAAACATTCAATCCAACTTTTCCACTTACCTCCCTGGCCTTTGCCCTGTGCCCACACCCTAGTCATCTTCTAAGTATCACCATGCAACCATTCTGAGCTATCTCCCACTTTGTAGCATGTAGCACAAAAAATAAAAATAAAAGTCCAGAGACAGATATTGGGGTTCAGTTTCCAAGATGCAAATCAGAGAAGCAGAAGAGCCAAGCCAGCCCATAGATCTCACCACTGCTCAGATGAAATGGATCTTCTGAGTAAAAGGCTCTCAGATTATATTTTCTCCTTATATTGCTTTCTCCAACCAATCTCCTGGAGGCATTTGCTGCGAAATTACAAAGGGAGATACCTGGGCATGTAATGTGGAGCTCTGAATTCAGAGATGTGCCAGACTGGCAACTGGAAAGTTTAATCTTGAATCCTCCCATATGTTTCCCACAAAATAGACTGATCCAGCTAGCCACAGTACAGACAGAGACACACACACACACACACACACACACACACACACACTCATGCACGCACGTGGATGAGCGCATGCGAAGGAAAAGACCTCACCACACATTATCCCAACCTGAGATGGCACTAAAGGTGTCCTATACGGTTTCCCCTACATGCAAACTCGTCATCCCCTACATCTCTTATTTTACCACCATAAATTTGACACATCCATATCTCTTTGAGACTGTTTATGTGCTCTCCTAGAAGTAGCTTCCTGTCCAGGGAACACACAAAGAATAAACCCATACAAAAACACAACCAAAGAGAGAGACAGAGTAGAGATAGAGATACAGACACCTTGTGTTGATTTCATAAAGTTCTTTAAGTATTGTACAGGGCAGAGCAGGACAATGAAATTTTCTATTTTTGACCTTTGGGCTCTTCCTGTATTTAAGGGATGGTGAGCTAATTAAGAAAATGCATATTGGGCCACATACTTGGGTGAACTGTTTAGCAGAGATGAAGCCTGCTGGAGCAGGTAAGGTCAGTGAAACCTTGCCTGGCTTTGATTGTACCCACAGGACTGACTGAATTGTTTGGGGAATTCTTCAGTCCCCACTATACTCCGACTGCTTCTATTCAGCATCACAGTGTTTCTCAGATTCTTAGTTGTGGTCATCTATGTAAGACTGAACATTTCTCTAGAATCAATTTTCTCTTCACACCTATAATGTCTCCCTCTATTATGATATCTCTTTTCTTGCTTTCACCTATTCCACACCTGACTCAATCATCTTGGTCACACATGTTCTCCTTTCCTACCCTTCTCTCCCTTATCTTTCTCTCTACTCACTGTCCCTTCATGCTCCTGACGTGCAGGGAAGTTGATGATGCTTTCTCCTTCTGTTGGGGACCTTGTAAAATTCCCTTGTATAGTTTCCTCCTTTTATCCTAATTTCTATAGTGGTGTGAATTGTAGACCAGTGATACTTTGCTCTATGTCTAAAATCCACATAAGAGTGAGTACTTCCATGTTGAGCCTTTTGTGAGTCAGTTATCTCACTCAGGAATTTCAAGTTTCATTCATTCACTAAAGTATTTCAAAATTCCATTTTTCCTCATTGAGTTTATTCCATTGAGTAAATGTACCATAGTTTCTTCATTCATTCTTCATTTGAGGAGCATCTATATTGAATCCAGATTCTTGCTATTACAAATAATGCTTCTATGAAAGCAGTTGAACTGATGTCTTTGCTGATCATTTGGATATATGCCTAAGAGGGGAATTACTGGGTCCTGTGTTAGAATGATTCTGGTTTTTCTGAGGAACTATCATACTGATCTCCAAAATGGCTGTATAATTTTCACTCCAACAAGCAGTGGAGGAGTGTTCCCCTTCCTTGAATCTTTTCCAGCATAAGCTGTTCATGGTGTTTCTGATTTAACCATTCTGACAGGAGTAAAAAAATTTTTCAGAGTTGTTTTTGTTTGCATTTCCCTGATGACTACGAATGTTGAGCACTTTCGTAAATGTATTTCAACCATTTTTATTTCCTCTATTGAGAATTGTGTATTCAGTATCCCATCTTTCAATTTGATTATTTGATGTTGTGTTGATTTGTTTCTGAGTTCTTTGCACATTCTCTCAGATGAGGGGTTGGTGAATATCTGTTCCCACTCTGTGTGCTGTCCACAGTGTTGTCCACTGTGTCTTTTGCCTTACATATGGTTCTCAGTTTCAGTAGTTTCCATTTATTAATTATTGATCTCACTGTTTGATATTATGACTAGGAATAACTCTCCTGTAGAGAGCTGCGAAGTGCCGCACCTTACAGATGGCGCTGGCTTCTGCCCTCCACCTTCCCGATGGTGAGTACTCTCTGTATTATCAATTCCATATTTGGCTAAAAGCTGAGAATCCCTTAGATTTTTTATTTTTGTATAGTACATGTTTTCAAAGTATGACCTGAAATGTCTCTGGGTTTCCTCAGTGTTTGTTCGTATATCCCCATTTTCATTTCAGATTTTGCTGGTTTGCATGTTCTCTCTCTGCTTCTTGATTTGTTTGCCACTAAGGTTTGTCTATCTTGTTATCTTTCAAAGAAACAACTTTTTGTTCTATTCATTCTTTGTATTGGTTTCCATGTTCCTACTTTATTGATTACAGCCCTCAAATTGATTATTCACTGGCAGGTACTCCTCCGGGTTAAGTTTGTTTCTTTTGGTCTATGTCTTTCAGTTGAGCTCTTAATTATATAATTTGACCATCATCTGTTTACTTTACATGAGCACTGATTGCAATGAACTTTCCTTGTATAACTGCTTTAAAAGTGTCCCATAAGTTCAGGTATGTTCTGTCTTCATTTTCATTGAATTCTACAAATCTTTTATTTATTTCATTATTTCTTCCTGGACCAGGGAATGGTAATTTACTCATTATTCAATTTCTATGAATTTATAGGTGTCTGCAGTTTGTATTCTTGAAGAATTCTAACTCAAAATCATGGTGATCTGATAAGATATAGGGGGCTATTCAATTTTATTTTATTTTTTTTTATCTGTTGAGGTTTGTTATGTTGCCTTGTATGTAGTCTGTTTTACAGAAGTTTCCATGTGTAGCTGAGGAGAAGTTATATTCTTCTGTGTTTGGATTGGATGTTCTATAAATGACTACTAAAACCAAGGGGGACAAAACCTTTGTTAGTTTCTGTGTTTGTTTGTTAAACTTAAGTTAGGTATTCCTGATTAGTGTTCAGAATGGGGTGGTGAAATCTCCCCCTATGGGTAAGGTTTTATGTGATCTTTGAGTTTTACTAGTGTTTCTCTTAAGAATATGGGTACCTTTTAATTTGGATCAGAGATGTTCAGAATTGAGATTTTACATTGATGGATTTCTCCCATGCTGATTATGAAATGACCTTCTTCATCTATTGAGTGATTTTGGTTTGAAATTAAACATTTTAATATTTAGATACCTACACCTGCTTCCTTTTTGACTTCCTTTGATTGGAAGATATTTTGCAAACCTTTTACACTGAGGTAATGTCTGTCTTTGAAACTTAGATGCATTTCTTGTATGCACTGGAAGGATGGAATTTGTCTTATACACTCGGTTAGCCTGTGTGTTTTTATAGGCAATAAGACCATTAATATTTTGGGAAATTAAAGACCATAGATTGTTAATTCTTGTTTGTTTCATTGTTGGTGGTGGTGGTAGTGTGAGTATACTCGCCCACTTTTTCTTTTTGGTTCTTGTAAACTGATATTAACTTTGCCTATGTTTTCATTATTGTAGTTAGCTTGCTTGGATAGAATTTCTTTCCAGAATTTTCTGTAGGACTGGATTTATGGAAATATGGTTAGGAAATCTGGCTTTGACATTAAATATCTTGTTTTTGCTGTCTATAGTGATTGAGAGTTTTGCACATTATTTTAGCCTGGGCTGGCATCTGAGGACTCTTATTATTTGTTCATAATCTATCCAGGACCATCTGGCCTTGTGAGATTCCATGGAGAATTCAGTTGCAATTTTGATAGGTCTGCCTCTATATGTTATTAGGTCTTATTGTTTTGCTATTAATGTTCTCTTGTCATTATGTATGATAGGTGTTTTGATAATTAAGTGCCTTGGCGACTTTTAATATTTAAGTCTATTTGTGTTTAGTATGCTTCTAGTACTTTCATTGGCATGTACTTCTGACTAGAAATGATTACTTCATGGAATTTGTTGAATATGCTTTCTTCCCCTTTGATCTGTGCTTCTTCACGTTCTTGTATGTCTATTATTAGATTTGGTCTTTTCACTGTGTCCCATATTTCCTATATATTTTGTGCTAAGGATTTGTTGGATTTAAATTTTCTTTCCTCGGTGAATTGATTTCTTCTAGATTATCTTCAATGCCTGAGATTCCCTCTTTGATCTGCTGTATTCTGTTGGTTATGCTTGCATTTGTAGGTCTTTACAGTTTAACCAATTTTTCAGTCTCCAATATTATCTCAGTGTGTGTGTGTCAGTGTGTGTGTCTGTGTTTATTGTCCCTATTTCACTTTTCAGGTCTTGAACTGTTTGAATGGTTTCCTTCATCTGTTTGATTGTTTTTTCTTGGCTTTCTTATTTTCTTTAAGATATTTGTTCACTTCTTGCATTTTTCTTGTTGTTTTCCTGTATTTCTTTCCATTATTTTTTTTTGTTTTTTCTTCCATTGTTGTAGTGAATTTTCTCATATCCTCCTTCAGGTCCTCTATCAGTTTTATGAAGTTGATTTTTAGGTTGTTATCTTCTGCTTCATCTATTTTGTTGTTTCCATGTCTAGTTTGTGTAGAGACCTTAGGTTCTAGTGGTAACATACTGGTCTTTGTATTATTGAATCTACTTTTTATATTGCCATCCACCATTTCCTCTTCCAGTGGGTGCACTTGGAGTCATTCTTTTTCTCTGTCCTCCTGTCTTGGTGGGTATATCTGGGTAAACAGTTTCATATCTGTAACTCTGGATAACATGAGCTCTCCTGGATTTCTCTCAACCAGAGGCCACAGAAGAGCTAATGATATGGAGTAGGCAGACTCAGGATGGTCTCCAGCATTCAGGGAGAGTGCAAATGATGGGGATCAAAGATCAGGTGAGTATAGGCTTAATGTGGTCCTGCATGGGTAGGCAATTCCATTGTGTTCAGACCACACCCAGGAAGTTCTAAGGAGATGGACTTAATATTGGGACCATTTGAGCTAAACACTTATCTTCAGCAGTGTCCCCAGGAGGGCCAAGGATAGGGGGAAGGCATTCTGTGGGCGGCTAATGGAAACTGAATACCAGGACTAAAACACTCAGGTCAAGTTTATAGGGGGAGTGAAATGCAGAGCTATCCCAGTATTTCACAGGGAAGAATATGGGGGGATTCAACTAGGCCTGCTCCCAGACTCACCAGAGGCAGATTGCAAGCAATAGGGCCCAAAATCAGGTGAATGTAATCTTAAGGTGGTCCTGCTTGGATTGCTGGATTCAATATGTTCAGAGAGGAACCTCAGGCAGATTGTAGGCATAGGGGACTAAACATAGGATGAGAGCAGTGTCAAGATAATCCTGGGTGGATAGGACCATCCAGTATGCTCAGAGCTAACCCATGAAGTTCCAAGGAGAAGGACAGTTTATTGGACCAAGGCTCATTGTCATCAGTGACCCAGAAGGACCATGGTTGAAGGGAAGGAAGTTTCTCGGTGGCACATGTACCAGAATTCCAGGACTGAACCACTCAGGCCAATGATATGGGGGATTGGGGTGCAGAATTAACTCAGGGAAGAATTGGGGGGGTCACCCAGGCCTGGTTCCACACTCAACACTGGTGGAGGTAAAGCAATGGATCTCAAAGATAAGGTGAGCACAGGCTCAAGGTGGATTTTCATTGATACATGGTTCCTGGATGCTCAGAGCAAATCCAGGAAGTTGTGGGGTGTTGCAGGTGTTCTATGAATTCTCTGGGCAAGGGCTTTCCACCAGCTGTGTGGCCAGCAGGGTCAAGGTTCCCACATATGTTTTCCATTAAATACTTTTATTTTTGTTTGTTTATATTTTGTTAATTTAACACTCATTTAATAATGTCTTCCTGTCTACTCCTTTGTGTATAATTTCTAATCATGTGCTTGGGACACAAATATTAATTATTAAAATATCATATTTGTGGAGTTGTCCTTTGAGTATGGATTGTTCTTCAGAAATTCATTTGATTGACTTTTGTTTGAAGTCTATTTTGGTAGATACTAAATGGCTAAACCGGGTCACATGCAATGACTAGTAAATAAATTTTAGAACTAATTAGGAGAAGAAAAGAATCAGCTTCAGATGTTGAGGGTCAAATTGTAGTGCAGTGTGGGAAGAAAACAAGAAAAGCATAGAATCACAAGTATGTGAAGATGAAATGGTGAAACCATGTACTTTGTATTTTAAACTAAAAAAAAAATTAAAATTAAGATCAATTGAGGTAAATCAAAGGGAAATGTCACTTACATTGAAAGCCATTTCCCACTTGAGGTCAATTCAAGGTTCCTAAAATTTAAGAAGCTAGACCCAGCTCCTGAAAATTATGTATGGATTGCTAAAGTTTGTGGGGTAGCACATGTGCACAGGCATGTGCTTGATCAAAAAGAACACATTCAATTAAACTACTCAAGAAATAGAAGAACTTTTAATTGCAAATTTAAATCTGGGGAAGTAGAACTAGGTCAAAGCTAAGGATGCTTTGCTCTCTTCCCAAAGTCCTGAGTACATTTATCAGTATTCATGGCCTGTGGCTTTTACAACCTTTAAATATCGCTTCAATTATGTAGTGCCCTTTTCTGCCTTCTGCAGGCAGGCACATGAATTTTACACATTCATACAGACAAAATTCACATTATGAAAACAAATGTTTGTAGTAAAGTTTTATTAAAAAAATAAACTAAACAAAATATCAAGGAACCATTACACTGGGTTAGGAAGAGTAATAGGGATAAAACCAATTTCAATGTCAAGTTTAGGGGAACTAGGTTAAATTTGTAAGTTTCATGGTGGAGAAAATAGGTCCCAAAGTTGTCTTCTGTTGTAAACACACACACCCACTCACCCACCCACCCACCCACACACATGTTCATGTGATTACAAGCAACAGCCTGAAAAATCATTTCATGTAGCTGGCCCTGGCCCTGGCCCTGGCCCTGGCCCTGGCCCTGGCCCTGGCCCTGGCCCTGGCCCTGGACCTGTGAAACTACAGAATAAACATCTCCTGTTCTGTCCTAGAATCCTCTTAATTTGGGACAGGGAATAATCACTTCAACAGCATTGCTTACTGTCCTGTGCAAGCTAGCTAGCCACATTGTATCTAGCAGGAAGAAAAGAGTACAGGGAGATAGCAGGGTTTGCTTTTGGAGTCTGGGACAAGTGCTATATAAATGCATATCTCTGCTGATCTAGAAAATATATTTGTCTGGGGTGGAATACAATGTCAGGAAAGATTTTACTGTGTAATTAAGAACTGTGAAACCTTTGTCACTCAGGCCTCAATACCCAGTTAGGCCCTTCAGGTAACCTGTCATTTGAATATTTAGAGGGCATATTTGTGTTTGTATGGTTTTGGTTTTGTTTTGTTTTTGTTTCGTTTTTGTTTGTTTGTTTTGAGACAGGATTTCTCAGTATCTTTGGAGCTGAAAGACTCACATATACACTCACACCCCAACTCAGGCCCCCCCAAATCACTCATGAGAAGTGGTCTTGATGCAAATGCATGATTTTTTTATATTTCAAGAGCATTGGGGTCTTCAGCCATATTCCACGAGGCAGTAGAGGACTGGGGGGATCTTGGGTACATGATTGAGACAGCTTTTCTAGGGTTACAACAAAGCCCAGGCATCCTACACCAATAATCTCATAGCATCCAGTGCAGACCAATCAATTTGAACTATCCAAGACCTTGCTTAACCCAGGAAGTGGGTGGTGTGACAAGGCTCATTTCCTGTGTTCACTCACTCACAGGTGATGTCTTAAACATCCCTGTCATAAACAGTTAAGAATGTGACCTTTTGCCTACTCCTGGGGTCAGTGGAGAGTTAGGGTAAATTTTTCCATCCTTACAGAGCCTACCCTAGAAGTAACTCTGTAGACCAGGGTGGCTTCAATGTCACAGAGATGCACCTTCCTCTGCCTCTCCAGTCCTGGGATTAAAGGTGTTGTCTCCAACTGGTACAGGTCCCATCTGTGTGCCAGTTTCACGTTTGTTTCTGAAGAGAAGCTGGTACAATGTTTTATTTCTGCTGTGCTTAAATTACTGCCACAGGGAGTTGACTGGATATATTGGAAGAGCTACTAACCATGACATGGTGAATGAGGGGCTGCTGTTCCCAGTTGGGGAGGGGCAGATCCTGACATTACTGAACCAATTTGAATCTGAATGGGAAACTGCAGCCAGTTTCACTGTCCTGTGATGTATCACAAGGTCCTTGCAATTAGCTGTGCCCAGGTGTAGGCCTCTGAATCACTTCACTCTGTGGGATGAATGTGCTCAGAGTATTGGGAGCATGGAACTCTACTCAACATCAATATGTTTTAGTTGCATCCATGAAAAGGTTGCCAATCTTGGAGAGGCCTCATTTCTCTAGTATCTTCAAGACATTTAGCACTTTGCATTTTACATTTATTTGTTGACATACATTACTGTGGCTGTTGTAAAAGGCTTCCCTTTTGTTCAGTGTACTCTACTTACATGCCATGATGTAGACGAGTAAAATTGTTTGTATAAATGATTTACCAAATGTTGGAAATAAATAGTAAGTCTCACAAGGTAGATTTTAGCTTACAGACAACTGCCTCTAAGAAACTCCAAAGACAATTGTATAATAACCAGTTCTGCTAGAAATCAGGATGGTAGAATACACATTTATTTAAGAGGATTTTCTAGACATTTGGGTCCAAACTGTTATAAATGACCCACCTTTGATTAATAATCTGCTACTATGCCCATTTTCCTATGAAAAACAGGCCTCTAATAAGGTGCTCAAGGAGGCATTACACTGTCAAAAGCAACCTTAAAGTCAGTTGTGCCATGAAGTTACAGTGTTCTTGAGACAAGAATTGTTATTCCAGGTGGGCAATAGGACACCAGGTGAAAATTATTTGAGAATCAAATCATTATCATGTTAAGGACTTGCCCTATCATGAAGTTCATCACATGACTTTCATTTAGGCACTCAGTCAGGGGGAGGAACATTCTTGGGAGGCTTCCCTAAGGGCCTGATATATTGACAAAAAAGCAGAGCTTTCTCTAAAACCAGGAGTGTGCTTGGTAGAGCTGGTAATGGTATGCAGTCACAGCTTTCATGGAGGGTTTGCTTCAGATCCTGAGAACCTAAACTTTCCAACCATGTAGAGCTGTCATTATTCATCGAAATGCCATCTTGGGCTTAGTAATGTTCTTGAGATACCCTGTGTTCCTCTTGTATAGTGTTATTTGAGTATCTGCCTCCAGAATTTGTCCCATGGTCTGATGCTTCCTGCTACTTCATATAAGTCCCCTATTTTCTTCCATTCCTCCCATCACCCCTTGGAGTAGTATACAAGATGCTATTATGAAGAAGCTTAAATCCCTGCACTCTGAAGGCAGAGGTTGGCAGATCATAATGAGTTCAAGACTAGGTCAATGGTGTATTTAAGAAATTACTCTAGGATGTTTCTTTGCCATATAATCCTCCCATATATCTCAGTGCCTACAACTACAAGTTCCTTGTCTCTCTTTAATTTGTTCAAAGTGTAACTTGGACCATGGACCCAAAAGACATTTAAGGAAGATTGTGTATGTGGAATGCGAATGTATCTAATCTAGCATTAGCTAGAGATGTATGCATGCCATCATTAAAGAGATTTTTCTTTATTAATCTCCCGTGTGTGAAGGGATTTCTCCTAGGAAGGGAGAGCAGCTGCATTTTCATCCTGTTAGAAAATAATGTTGCTGAGGCAAACTCTCCATGTTGAATCAATTGGCTTTGACACAAGTCTGTTACTCTCCAAAGCAATGAACATCTGTGCTATATATTACATCTCCAAAATTCTTAAGTAAATATTCCACATAAGAGATTTAAAATTTTCCACTTTCCCTCATGAAGTCATACACAATGTGGTCATAGTAAAACAATTCACTTGTAGAGCAATTTTTTTCTGCCTCCAGGCAAGAGTAGGAGGCATGGTTTATTGTGTACACTGTAGGAAAAATTGAGAAAAATTCAGGTGATTTAGTAAACTTTATGAGAAAGGACAAGACTGTGATAGGGGTAGTGATTCTGTAATTTCTCAGCAAGTTTTCATCCCTGTCATGTGTATGAATACAGATAATTTTGGGTGCACAGTTTTGGAAGGTTATTTTGAGGCAATTAATATTTAATTGGTAATGAGGAAACTGTCCTGTGTCCAATCCTGCTTGATACAGTTATGTCTGGTCAGAGGTTTGAGAAACAGATCATTGACTGTAAATGTATGTGTTAGGTTACAGTTCTCAGACAACATCTACATATGGGCATCATCAATCTATCTATTTGTTTCTTTGAGACAGGGTCTCTGTAGTTTTGGAGCTGGTCCTGGAACTCTGTAGACCAGGCTGGCCTTGAACTCATAGAGATCTGGCTTGGCACGGTGCTAACTGCACCTTACCCAAACCACATTCTATGACACCTCAAGGAACAGGATGACAGCTAAGAAAAGTTCTTCACCCACACCTCTTGAGTGTGAGCCCATGGACTCCTTTCTCATCCCACCCCAAATTAATCCTAGCCAGCAAAATTAGCGAGAATCAAAACAACACCCATATACCCAGGGAGTCTGGGTTGTTTAGGTAGAAGCTCTATAGGCTTTTATATATATGCTAAAAAATTGAAATATTTGGTCACCTTCCCAAAGCCGCCCTCAATGGACTGTGTCTCTTGTGCACACCTGATCCTGTCACTCAGGTTTTACTAACAAATCAGAGCCTCTAGCACACCCACCAGTCAGAGGGAAATTTTCTTCTGAATCCAGGCTTTATTCTCAGATCATATCCTGAGGAAGTCAGAATCTGTCTCATATAATGATTCTTTGTTTCTGAATACATGATCAGAAAGTGGAGAAGTATGTGTTGTGCTCTCCCTCTCTTCCTCCCTCTTTCTCTCCCCATCACCTCTTCTTGTGTTGCAGAACTTGTCAGATAAGAAAGTATATTTTCTTGAGTAGGAAACTTTCCACGTTTCTTTATTTTCATCTGTGTAAGTTGTCTCTCAAGAAAACACACATTTTCTTGGTAGCAGCATTTTTCTCACTTGAACTCTGCTTTGCTAGAGACAAGCAGATATTCGTGATGCTCCTTTAAGGGAAGATTCCTGACTCAGCATAAGCAGCAAAAACCCGCACAGCTTTTAAATAACACTGCTGACATTTTATTGGTGTGTATGAGAGATGGCAATGGCAGTGACCACATATCCAAGCTGACAGCATGCGGATGGATGGCAGCGTTGACTAAGGCAGTGACCACAGCTTTCATTGCTGTTGGTAAAAGTACCCACCACCATCTTTAATAACCGCTGCAGAAACAACAAAACTTTCATTTTAACAATGTTGTTTAACAGAAAAAGACTTGTGGCCAGATGAAGATAAAGATTTAAAGTAAAGACAGATTCATATTAAGAAAAACCTCTAAATGTTTACAGTGTGTTTTACAAAATATACATAGGCTTGGAAGAAAAAGAGGGAAAAAATGGAATGGTTTAAAAAAGACAGAGGGGAGCTGGGTGTGGTGGCACACGCCTTTAATCCCAGCACTCAAGAGACAGAGGCAAGCAGATCTCTGTGATTTGCAAAGTAAACCTGGTATGCAGAGTAAATTTCAGGACAGATAAGAGTTATACAGAGAAACCCTGTCTCAAAAAATAAAAAGAAAAAGTAAAATAAACAGAGTAATAATAAAGCCACGAAAAGATGAAAAGCTCAGAGAGAATCTGGTTAATGTAGGCTATTGTGTTGTCTCTGCATTGTTTGATTGCTGAGAAAATAACAACAACTGATAAAGGAAATACTGCTGGATTCATTCAATTTATATATTTTAAAAATGCTTTGACTCCACCATCCAAGTTCAAGGACAAGTTACCGGGGAAAAGGATTTCTATTTTTGTTTCCACAGAAAATGAAAAGCTGTGTATTCCTTGCAGACTAATGTGGTTTGATCAAGCCAGGCCCCCTGAAACAGAGTCGCTGGTGATCCAACATTCAAAACAGCTGAACAAAGCAGCCTTGCAGACTACAGCCAAGATTTCTGCATCTTCTCAGATCCCCCATGACATTGCCCCCTGTCAGCAGGAAGTAGTTTGGAAAGAACGACGCCCAAATTCCCAAATATTGTTTATAAATGTTTGGTTTCATTTAAATGGATTTGGTTATAAATGGTTAATGATCACAACCAATATCTTTTTAAAGGTAAAAAAAGGGGATTATGGTATAGATATGAATACTTCATTTTGGAATGGATTTTCATTTACTTCATTTTGGAATGGATTTTCATTTATTGATACAGTTTAAGGTCAATTTTGTTATATCTATATTTCTTTTGTTTAGGTATTGTGTTTATATAGCTCATTTAGAAATGTAATGTATAATGTAGTACAGATAATAGATAATTATCTATGATAGTCAAAGTTTAGAGTTAAGTTAGTTAGGTTTTTCAAGATACACAGAGATGTATTTGAGATAGATAGGAATTCTTCAAACCTTTCAAAGACCTACAGAATATGGCATTTAAAATGGTTTAGGGTTTTTCTTGACAGTGAGACATAAATGCTCCTGGCAACACCATTTATGTCAGAAAGGAAGATGGACATAGAAGAAACGTGTTATGAAGTTCGCTTTCAATATAGCAAGACTAGCCATTTGGACAAGATACTGCTCTTGTCTGGACTGTTTGATTTTGTGATGTATAAACTGGACATGCAGGACCCACAGGAAAGTGACTCCTGATCACGATGGACATTGCTACAGAGATCCTGCTTCATGGAAGAGTCTGCGAGACAGTATGCAGGACACTAAGAAAAGTGACTGTCAAACTGCCAATACAAAAAGACAGTTTAAAGTTTCCTGCTTTGCTGAAGAGTCAGCTAGACACACTATGGCCTATGGGCTGAAGATGGAAGATTACAAAAGAACTTCGGGTGACCAGGCAGTGAGTTGTTCCTGTCATTTCTAGAGTTTATATACTATCCTTCTGTGGTCTTTGATGGAGATGAAGACAAATAGTTATGGTTATGGTTTTCCTTAGTTAGGTTTAAAGATAAGTTACATATAGGACTTTAGATTCACAAATATAGGATAGATGACAGAATAGTTTCTTTTAGTCTTGCTAAATGTTAATGGACTAAATATTGTTAGCTGTGATTCTTACTTGATAACTGTTGTGTTACATATTTTGCTATGTTAAGGTTAAAACGCTTCTTTTTATTTAGACAGAAAAGAGGAGGTGATGGGAGATGTCATTCTGTATGTTTCTCATACTGGTTAATAATAAAGCACTGTTGGCCAATAGGAAAGGAAGATAGGAGGGACTAGGAGAAAAGGAGGAAATAGGAAGTAGGAAGTAGGAGTCAAGATGGAGAGTCTGAAGAAAGCAGTATGCTGCTGGCTCCCCGGTAAGAAAAATACATAGATCAGCAGAAATGGGTTAATAATGAAGGCAGAGCTAGCCGATAAGAAACAAGTAACAGGGCCAACAGCATTGTATCATATACAGAGTCTCTGTGTGCTATTTGGGGCTGGTGCAGCGGCAGGACAAGAACAAGCGGCAGGCAGAAAAACCGTACTTGTTACACCCCATCTTCAAATGAAACAATGTAGTTCATTGAAACTAAAGACAAGTATGATATCTAAATCATTCACCAAATTGTTTATTTGAGATGTGTTTTCTTTACTGTAAGTTGTTCCCTATTACCTGGTATTAAGATAATATGAAAGGATGTGAAATATGTACAGCATAGAGAATGGAAAAGCAAAATTATGACAAGCTCATTGCGAGGACATATGTCTGATGTTTGAGAATGTTCTGGAGTTCCTAATCAAGGAATACTCAAGGGTCTAACCAACTTGGGAACAAGCATTCACAGTCACAAACCAACACACTGACATCACATGATTAAAATTAAATCAAATCTGTAATCACAGTTTTCCACACATGAATATTTTCTCTTGTAAGCACTCATACTTGACCGACGTGCCAAGGCACTTATACAAACAACAATATTCCTTCATCATGAACTGGTACATGTAAAAGAATGCAATCATGTAGGATTTGATTTATAAAAATGAATTCATCTGAACAAGGTTTTCTATATTGTGGGAGTTAATTGTCTCCTGTGATTTCATTATTTATTTATTTATTTAAATCAATGGTGATATCATTTTGTTATCTCTCTAGGGTTGAATTATGAGAAATTATCTCATTCATTTTTTTGTTCAAATCTATTATTAAAAACTCAATGATCTCTTCAGTTTTGAGCAATCTCATAGGAGTCACGTATAAAACACCATCCACTGTAAGGAGTACGGTATTCCTCCCCCTGCCAGTCTTCTCCCGCCGCCGCGGCAGCCCCAAATAATACACAGAGACTCTGTATTTGATACAGTGCTTTTGGCCTGGTTACTTGTTTCTTATCGGCTAGCTCTTCCTTAATTATTAACCCATTTCTGCTGATCTATGTATTTTCACATGGCCTTCTCTTACCGGGGAGGTGGCTGGCATCCAGCTCTCTCCAGACTCTCCATCTTGACACCTCCTTACTACTTCCTATTTCCTCCTTGTCTGCTAGTCCCTCCTATCTTCCTTTCCTATTGGCCAACATTGCTTTATTATTAACCAGTATGAGAAACATATACAGAATGACATCTCCCATCAATCCACTTATTTCATTTTTATTCATTTAATTATGAAAATCTGTCATTATTTATTCAGTGATCACTGAATAAATAAAGAGCTTTGAGACTCTTTATGGGAGTCAGTCATGCCAGACCATCACATCATCTAATACTACACTTAACTGTAAAATTAGGAAATTAAATAATAATTCATCATTTAATTAACTTATTTAAAATAAAGGTGATGTTATGGACCATAAGTCCCTTTTGGAGTCAGATTTTTGGATTTGATGATGTAACATCATCTCATAACTTGACTATTTAGCTACTGAAATAGATCATTACATCAGCCATAGGTTCACGACTTTGGCGCCATCTTGTCAGAGTTAATATAAAGCACCAACTAATTAATTATCAATTTAAGTTTTTAAATAAATCATTATTACAGTAAGAGAATGGTCTGACTTCTGCATGTGGGAGTTAAGTATGCACCACCATGTCATTAATCAATTATTTTTCATTACATATTAATTATTGAAATCCATGAAGATGTTGTCCTTCATGACTCAAGTCTGGACATTCCTCCCTGGGAGTTAATCGTGTGGCATTATTTAATGATGTAAGTGTTACTTCCTTGACAATCACTGGAGTTTGGTTCCATCTTATGAAAGTGAAGAATGCAAGACTATCCAATTATTTCCGTATTTGATTACATAAATAATGATTTTGTCATTCATTATGGTTTTGGCTGCTGTGCGATTGACACAGCAAGAGATTGGTACCAGAAACAGTGCTCAGAGAATGAAGGACACTGGGTTATCCAGTGATTACTGATTATGTAACAATAGATATTTTAAGGACTGAATGATTAAATGACTTAAAAAAAAAAAAACTGTATTATTTCTGCATCATCAGTTTCTGAGAGGTTGAAACAGAACTGACCCATGAAGGACACAGTCAACACCGATATTACGAATTGAATAATTTAATAATCTCAGAATCAGAGTATCTTATCTAATGAACTCTGTCAGGCTGATAACATGACACACCACCAAATCAATATAACTCTACATAACCATATTAGAAAGTGAGATACAGGACTCAATAAAGAATTATTATCAATTGAGAACTCAAAAGTGACTGAAAGAAACATAAGACAGTGCTCAAAATCCTTAGTCATCAGCCAAATACAAATAAAAACAACTCTGAGAAACCATGAGATCAAGCTGCTCTAAAGGTAAGACAGTGAGGAGAATTTATTTTTTCCAGTAAATAGAATAGGATTATGGTAGAGGCAATAAATGGTATTGTTTCCATTCTGCAAATGAGAAAACTGAAGCATAGAAAATAGGTTTAAATACTCACCAATGTAATTGAATGGCATAATGATGCTTTCGTTTTCATGCTTAAATCACTATAGGCATGATGTAGCTTGAGAGACTGATAAATAGGTATAACTCAGAAAAAGAGGCCTGCTTTGTTTTTGAGAAAATCAGGGAGGCTGTAGGATAGTCCATCAGTGGGTATCACAATTTTAGCATGTGGGAGGTGCACTAGAATGTGACAGAATGTTGGATCATAAAAGTTGCCTGGCAACCCTGCTTGCATTCTGTATCCTGGTATCGTGGGCCAAGGACCAGAGAGCAGCTTCGATAAAGTGATATCATGGGACATTACAATCTTCCAAGAAAACGATCTCCTAAAATTTTAAAGACAGCATATGATTCACATCACCAAGTCATAGCCAAAACTCTGGAAGTTTGCCTACAGCTTTTAGTGGTTACCCAATTCAAGATTACCTAATATTAGAGAACATAGTCTGTGTGGAAAGAGTTCACACAGACTTCTGTTTATGAATGCTGTCTCTCCTAAGAAGAAAAAAAATATGGATTCAAAAATAATAAGACTCACAAATATTCATTAAAAGGTGAGTTTTCCATTGTTAACTTCCTTCAGGAAGGTGGTAATCCATTTGTTAGAGTGAACTGAGGAATAATTGGATTTTAGTCCATCTGTATTGAGGCAGCCTTCCAACATTAAATATGTGATATCTTCTAAATGAATGCATACACAATGGCATGTCTGCATTTACTCATTTTACTACGAAACTCTGTGATCACATAAGGGATGAACCGGGGACTTTCACACAATAGTGTGGGAGTCAAGTGAGAATAAATTGTGTCGAGTATGGCAGAGCATTTCATCCTCTGATCACTTTATAATTTAATTATTAAAATAGGACTATATATAACCCATGGTCAGTGGATTATTGTTCCACGATATGGGAGTCAAGTATTTTAGACCATCTATGTAATTATGTAAGTAAAGTATTTAAATTAATCATGACAGCAATATTCACAAGTATGGTTTAAAGCCACATTAAGAAAGTGGATGATGTTACATCAACTCTTTATTTGATTATTTAGTTAGATAAAACATGATTATATCATCCATGACACCTGGAGTTTGGTGCAACTGATCATCTAATTACATAATTATATTATCTAAATTGACACTTCTTGTTTAGACACAAGATTATGTTTTGTACCATAAGTCCCTTTTGGAGTGAGATTTTGGGAGTTGATGGTGTAATATCATCTCATTACTTGATTATTTAGCTATTTAAATAGATCATTACATCAGCCGTAGCTTTACGACTTTGGTGCCATCTTGTCAGAGTTAATATAAAATGCCAAATAATTAATTATCAATTTAATTTTTTAAATAAGTCATTATTCCACGAAGAGATCAGTTCGACTTCTCCATGTGGTATTTAAGTATGCACCACCATGTCATTATTCACTTATTTCAAATTATATATTAATTATTGAAATCGATGAACATGTTGTCCTTCATGACTGGAGTCTGGCCATTCCTCCCTGGGAGATAATCATGTGAAATTATTTAATTTTCTAAGTATTACTTCCTTGACAATCCCTGGAGTTTGGTTCCATCTTATGAAAGTTAAGTATGCAGGAATATCCAATTATTGACTTATTAGATTAGATAAAGAATGATGGTGTCATCTGTTATGGGTTTGGCTGCTGTGCGATTGACACAGCAGGAGATTGGTACCAGAACCAGTGCCCAGAGGATAAGGGACACTGGGATATCCAGTGAGTACTGTACTGACTACATAATAATAGATTTTTATCGATCGAATGATTAAACACTTTAAACAAATCTATTGTTTTGCATCATCAGTTCCTGAGCATTTGGAAAAGAACTGACCCATGAAGGACACAGTCAACACCGACTTTCAAACTTGAATAATTTAATAATCTCATGATTGGAGAGTCTTAGCAAATGAACTACATCAGGCTGATAACATGAGCCACCACCAACTCAAAATAACACAAAATAACCATATTAGAAATTGGGGTACAGGACTTAATAGGGAATTATCAATTGAGGAATCCCAAACAACAGAAAGAAACATAAGACAGTGCTCAAAATACTTGGTCATCAGCCAAATGCAAATCAAAACTCTTCCGAGAAACCATGTGATCCAGCTGTTCTAAAGGTAAGAGAATGAAAAGAAGTTTGTTTTCTCTTCTGTAAAGAGAAAAGGATTATGGTAGAGGTGATTAATGGTATTGTTTCCATCCTGGAAATGAGAAAATAGAAGCATAGAAAATAGGTTTGAATACTCATCAATGTACTTGAGTGGCATAATGATGCTTCCGTTTTCTGTGGCGTCTACCTCTGCCAGCAAGGAAACAGGACCATGACTCTTCTTCACGCAGTTTCTTCAGGTACTTTATACATCAGAATCTGCTCCTTCCAGCTCCAGCAAGCCCTTAAATATGCGCTCACTGCCCAATCAGCTCATGCCAACAGGCGATCCCGGGTAGGCCACAGTAGGAGGAAGCATACGAGATCCATCAAGCACTTCCAAATAATGCTTTTTTACAGCTAAGCTCGGACTTACCTGGCATCCAGCCTGGCACCACCTTGGGGTTGGCTTGTTTACAGCTGAACTCCGACTACATGGCATCCAGCCAGGCACCACCTCAGGGCTGTGGCTTGACACACTTTTCATGCGTAAATCACTATAGGCACTTTGTAGCTTGAGAGACTGTTAAATATGTATAAATCAAAAGAAAGAGCAGTGCTTTGTTTTCGTGAGAAAACCAGTTGGGCTGTAAGGTGGGTATGCTAATTTAACATGTGGAAGGTGCACTAGAATGTGACAGAATGTTGGATCATAAATGTTGCCTGGAAACCCTCCTTGCATTCTGTATCCTGGTACCATGTGCCGAGAACCAGAGAGCAGCTCCAATAAAGTGTTACCATGGGACAATACAATTTCCCAAGATAACTATCTCCTAAAACTTTTAATCACAATATTTGATTCCCCTAACTAAGTCATTACCATATCTCTGGAAGGTTGCCTACAGCTATTACTGGTTACCCAATTCCAGGTTATCTATTATCAGTGGACATAGTCTGTGTCGAAACAGTTCAAAGTCTTCGGTTTACAAATGTTCTCTCTCCTAAGAAGTAAAACTATGGATTAAAAGATAAAAAGACTCATAATTATTAATGAAAAGGTGAGTTTTCCATTGTTAGCTTCCTTCAGGAGGTTGATAATCCATTCGTTATAGTAGACTTTGAGATTATTGGATTGCAGTTCATCTCCTTTGAGGCAGCTGTCCAACATTAAATGTGTGATATCTTCTAAAACAATGCATACACAATGACACTTCAGCATTTACACATTTTACCACTCAACTCTGCGATTAAATAAGGGATGAACCTGGGAGTTTCACACAATCTTGTGGGAGTCAACTGAGAGACAACATGTGTCGATTATGGCAGATAATTTCATCCTCTAATTATGTTATTAATTAATTATTAAAAGTGGACATTAGATAATCAATGATCCGTGGATTATTGTTTCATGATGTTTGAGTCAAGAATTTTAGACCATCTAAATATTAATTATGAAATTAAATTATTTACATTAATCGTGACTGCATTGTTCACGAGTCTGGTTTGGAGCCACCTTAGGGAAGGAGTGATGTTACATCAACACATTATTTGATTATTTAATTATATAAAACAATGATTATATCATCCTTGACACCTGGAATTTGGTGCCACCTTGTGGGGCCAAGTGCAACAGATCATCTAATTACATAATTACAGTATTTAAATTGGCAATCCGCGTTAACACCCAAGGCAATGTAAATATTTGTATTATTATGTAAACCAATAATCCTCTATTCCATGAAGAGTCCTGTAATGCACCCTCTTGTGGAATTAATGTGCAATATCATCACATTTTATGATTAATTGTTTCCTTTGATGATGTTGACATCCTTCACGACTGGAGTCTGGCCTTTCTCCCCTGCCAGTTAAATGCTACATCACCTATTTATTGTGACAGTTAGCTATTACTGGCTTATTTATTTAATTCTTTAAATTATTTAAACGACAGACAATGCCATCACCGATTACAATTATGGTGCAAATGTCTGTCAAGGATAAGTTTAGGAAGGCTGTAGACACAGCAGTTTCTGAATGACCTATGCATCACCTAGAGTACTAGGGATGCTGGGTGATTGATGCCAGTAGATTCCAGGGTGCCCTCCGAGTAGTACAAGGACTTCACCAAGGCAGGCATGGTGGTCTGGCTGTTTGACTCCCTGCTCTTCCTCCACATCTTCACATTGGTTTGATCTACCATTAGAAGAATTAGTGGCACTAAGAGGTCAGCACCATCACCGAGACCTCACAAAAGGATGACGACCCAGAACACGGAAGAACATCTCTCTCTCAGCTCTGCTGGTGAGGCCCCTGCTGCAGCCATCTTTTCAGCTGATAGCAACATTTTTAGCTACTACTGCTACGCCATGTATGGGCCCATCATATCAGGTCCTTCCGCATCACAACAGAGAATCAGGCGCTGGTGATGATGTCAGGCCAGCAGAGTTCTTCAAGCAAGACAGAATGGTTATCAGATTACTGATTCATGGAATTTTCAAACTCCATGATGACAGCATACATTATCATGTCTGGCTTGTCTGCCCAGGAATTGATGATACAAAAAATTTCAACCATTTACATGAGTAAAGATGTAATTCTTAAATTGTTTCATTATATAAACTGTGAACCCTGAAATTTGGCACCACCTTGTGCCATTCAATTGTGACACATGATCTAAATATCTGATTATTTCATTTCTCCAATCTGTCTTTTTCTACTCCAGGAAGAGTAGAGTCTGGATACACCTGTTGGTGTTAATTGTCTACTGTGATTTAATTAATAAATTAATTATTTAAATCAATTGTGATATCATTTTGTTATCTCTCTATGAGAGAATCATGAGAAATTATCTCATTATTCATTTTTTGTTCAATTCTATAATTAAAAACTCAATGATATCTTCAGATGATGTCAGGCCAAAAGTATTCATCAGGCAAGACAATATGGTTATCTGACGATTAACTTATGGAATGTTAAAAATCCATAAAAAATGCGTGAAGACAGCATACAGTTTCATACCTGGCAAGTCTGACCAGGAATTGATGATACAAAAAATGTCAATGACTTACATATTTAAAGCTGTAATTATTAAATTTTTTTATTATATTATCTGTGAACCCTGAAGTTTGGTGCCATTTTGTGTGCCTCAAGTGTGACAGACGATCTAACACTCTCATTATTTCAGTATTCAAATCTGTATTTTTCTACTCTAGGAAGAGTGGAGTCTCGATCCAACTTGTTGGTGTTAATTGTCTCTTGTGATTTCATTATTTATTTCTTTATTTGTTTATTTAAATCAAGGTTGATATCATTTTTTTACCTATGTAGAGGTGAATTGTGAGAAATTATCTCTATTCTTTCATTTTTTTGTTCAAATCTATAATGAAGAACTCAAAGACTCTTCAGTATTCAGCAATCATTTAGGCTTCATGTATAAAACATCATCCACTTGTTTAATGTTTATTCATTTAATTCTGACAATCTGTCATTATGTATTCAGTGATAACTGGAGTTTTGAGCATCCTTATGGGAGTCCATCATGCCAGACCATCACATCATCTAATACTACATATACTTATTTAACTATTCAACTAGAAGGTTAAATAATAATTCTTCATTTAATTAACATATTTAAAGTACAGGTAATGTTATGGTCCATAAGTCCCTTTTGGAGCAGACTTTAGGAGTTGATGATGTAACTTCATCTCATTACATCATCATTTAGCTATGTAAATAGATCAATCCATCAGCGATAGGTTAAGGACGTAGGGTCCATCTCATCCATGTTCATATAAAACGCCAACTCATTAATTATCAATTTAATTTTTCAAATAAATTATTATTCCAGGAAGAGATCAGTCTGACTACTCCATGTGGGATTTAAGTATGCACCACCATGTAATTATGCAATCATTTTTCATTATGTATTAATTATTTAAATCGATGAAGATGTTGTTCTTCATGACTGCAGTCTGGCCATTCCTCCCTGGGAGTTAATCATGTGGCATTATTTAATTATCTAAGTACTAATTTCTGGACAATCAATGGAGTCTGGTTCCATCTTTTGAAAGTTAAGAATGCAGGACAATCTAATTATTAAATTAATTGATTTCGTAGTTAATGATGGTATCATCCCTCATTTGGCTGCTGTGTGATTGACACAGCAGGAGATCGGTATCAGAATCATTTCCCAGAGCATGAGGGACACTGCCTTATCCAGTGATTACTGATTACATAATAGTAGCTTTTTAACAATCAAATGATTACATGATTTAAAAAAAAAAAAACTGTATTGTTTCGCAACATCAGCTTTTGAGTGGTTGCAACAGTACTGACCCATGAAAGACACTGTCACCACAGATTTTAAACATGGAATGACTGAATAATCTCCTGATGAGGGAATCTCATCTAATGAACTCTGTCAGGCTGATAACATGACACACCACCAAATCAAAATAACTCTACATAACCATATTAGAAAGTGGGGTATAGGACTTAATAGAGATCTATTAATTGATGAATCAAAAATGACTGAAATTATCATAAGACAGTACTCAAAATCCTTATTCATCAGCCAAAAGCAAATCTAAACAACACTGAGAATCCATGGGATCAAGCTCCTTTGTAAGAAAATCAAGAGGAGTTTATTTTTTTTGCAATAAAGAGGAAAGGATTATGGTAGAAGCTATTCATTGCATTGTTTCCAGTCTAGAAATTAGAAAATTGAAGTATAGAAAACAGGTTTAAAATACTCATCAATGTACGTGAGTGGCATAATGATGCTTTCATTTTCATGCTTATGTAACTATAGGCAGGTTGTAGCTTGAGAGACTGGTTGTTGTGTACAACTCAAAAGAAAGAGGCCTGCTTTGTTTTTGTGAGAAACTCAGTGAGGCTGTAAGTTTAGTTCATTGGTGGGTATGCTCCTTTTATCATGTGTGAGGGGCACTAGAATGTGACAGAATGTTGGATCATAAATGTTGCCTGGCAACCCTGCTTGCATTCTGTATCCTGGTATCATGGGCCAAGGACCAGAGAGCAGCTTCGAGAAAGTTTTATCATGGGACATTACAGTTCTCCCAAGATACCTACCTCCTAAAACTTTTAATCACAGCATTTGATTCGCCTAACCAAGTCATAGCCAAATCTCTGCAAGTTTGCCTACAGTTTTTACTGCTTACCAAATTCAAGAATACCTAATTATCGGAGAACATAGTCTGTGGAGAAAAGGTCAAAGGCTTGTGTTTATGGATGCTCTCTCTCCTAAGAAGTAAAACTATGGAACAAAAGTTAATGAGACTCACAATTATTCATCAAAAGGTGAGTTTTCCATTGTTAACTTCCTTCAGGAAGGTGGTACTCCATTTGTTAAAGTAGATGTAGGGATTATTGGATTGCAGTCCATCTCTTTTGAGGCACCTGTCCAACATTAAATACGTGCTATCTTCTCAAAATCCTGCGTACACAATGACATTTCAGCATTTAAATATTTAACTTTTCAAATCTGCGATTAAAAAAGGGATGAACCTGGGAGTTTCACACAATCATGTTGGAGTCAAGTGAGAGTCAATTGTGTCGAGAATGGCAGACCATTTCATCCTCTGATTATGTTGTTATTTGATTATTAAAATAGGACATTAATCCATAACCAGTGGATTGAATTTCCACAATGTGGGACACAATTTTTATAGACCATCAAAGTATCAATTATGAGCTAAAATATTTAAATTAATCATGACAGCATCGTTCACGAGTCTGGTTTGGAGCCACCATAGGGAAGTGGATGAGGGTACATGAACTCATTATTTGATTATTTAATTATATAAAACAATGATTATATCATCCATGACACCTAGAATTTGGTGCCAAAGATCATCTAATTACATAATTAAAGTATTTCAATTGACAATTCATGTTAATACCAAAGATAATGTAAATATTTGTATAGTTATGTAAACCAAAAATCTTCCATTCCATGAAGAGACCCCTAAAGCTCTCTCTTGTGGAGTTAATGTGCACTATCATCACATTTTAGGATTCATTGTTTCAATTGATGATGATGACATCCTTCATGACTGGAGTCTTGCCATGCTTCCCTGCCAGTTATATGGTACATCAACTCTTTATTGTGACAGTTAGCTACTACTGACTTATTTAAATCTTTAAATTATTTAAACGACAGACACTGCCATCCCATCACCGATTATGATTAGGGTGCAAATATCTGTCAGGGACGAGGTTAGGAAAGTTGTAGACATGGGCAGAGCAGTTTCTGAATGATCTATGCATCTCCCAGAGTACTAGGGATGCAGGATGTTTGAGTCCAGAAGATTGCATAGTGCCCTCCGAAGAGTACAAGGACTTCACCAAGGCAGGAATGGTGGTCTGGGTGTTGACTCCCTGCTCTTCCTCCACATCTTCACATTGGTATTGATCTACGATGAGAATTAGTAGTGGCACTAGGAGGTCAGCACTGTCAATGAGAACTCGCAAAAGGATGTAGACCCACAGCACCACAGAAAGTCTGTCTCTCGGCTATGCTGGAGTCGCCCCTGCTGCAGCCATCTTTTCAGCTGATATCAACATTTTGGCTACTACTGCTATGCCAGGAATGGGCCCATTATCTCAGGCTCTGCTGCACCACAACAGAGATTCAGATGCTGTTGATGATGTCAGGCCAACAAAATTTATCAGGCAAGACAGTATGATTATCTGACGCTTAACTTACGGAATTTTAAAAATCCGTGATGACAGAATACTTTTCATATCTGGCAAGTCTGCCCAGGAATTGATGATAAAATAGTTCAATGACTTACAGATGTAAAGATGTAATTATTAAATTGTTTCATTATATAATCTGTGAACCCTGAAGTTTGGTGCCACCTTGTGTGACTCAAGTGTGACAGACGATCTAACTATCTGATTATTTCATTATACAAATCTGTCTTTTTCTACTCCAGGAAGAGTGGACGCTGGATCCATCCTGTTGGTGTTAAGTTGTCTCCTGTGATTTCATTATTTATGTATGTATTAATTTATTTATTTAAATCAATGTTGATATCATTTTGTTATCTCCCTAGGGGTGAATTATGAGAAATTATGTCTTTATTCATTTATTTTTTTGTTCAAATCTATTATTAAGAACTCAATAACTCTTCAGTATTGAGCAATCTCTTAGGCTTCACGTATAAAACACCATCCATTTCTTTAATGTTTATTCATTTAATTATGAAAATCTGTCATTATGTATTCAGTGATTATTGGAGTTTTGAGCCTCCTTATGCGAGCCCATCACGCCAGACCATTACATCATCTAATACTACACTGATTTATTTAACTGTTAAACTAGGAAATTAAATAATAATTCATCATTTAATTAACGTATTTAAAACACAGATAATGATGTGGGCCATGAGTCTCTTTTGGAGTCAGATTTTGGGAGTTGATGACGTAACTTCATCTCATTACTTCATCATTTAGCTATGTAAATAGATCATTACATCAGCGATAGGTTTAGGACTTTGGTGCCACCTCATTAATGTTAATCTAAAATACCAACTAATTATCAATTTAATTTTTTAAATAAATCATTATTCTAGGAAGAGATCAGTCTGACTACTCCATGAGGATTTAAGTATGTACCACCATGTCATTTTTCAATCATTTTTCATTATATATTAATTATTTAAATCGATGAAGATGTTGTTCTTCATGACGGCAGTCTGGCCATTCCTCTCTGGGAGTCAATCATGTGGCATTATTTAATTATCTAAGTACAACTTCCCTGGCAATCATTGGAGTTTTGTTCCATCTTATGAAAGTGAAGTATGCAGTACTATCCAATTATTAACTTATTTCTTTCATAAGTAATGATGGCGTCATCCGTCATTTGGCTGCTGTGTGATTGACACAGTGGGAGATTGGTCCCAGAAGCCTTGACCAGAGAATGAGGTACACTGGGTTATCCAGTGATTACTGATTATGTAATAATAGATTTTTAATGATCAAGTGGTTAAACGATTTAAAAAAAAATCTATGTTGTTTCTGCATCATCAGTTTCTCAGTGGTTGGAAAAGAACTTACCCTTGAAGGACATAGTCCACCCCAATTTACAAATAGTATAATTTAATAATCTCAAATTCAGTGAATCTTATCTAATGAACTCTGTCAGGCTGATAACATGACACACCATCAACTCAAAATAACTCTATATAACAATACTAGAAAGAGGGATATAGGACTCAATAGAGAAATATCAATTGAGAAATCAAAAGTGACTGAAAGAAACATAAAACAGTTCTCAAAATCCTTAGTCCTCAGCCAAATGCAAATCAAAACAACTCTGAGAAACAATGAGATCCAGCTGCTGTAAAGGAAAGAGAGTGAGGAGAATTTATTTTCTTTTCAGTCAATAGAAAAGAATTATGGTAGAGGCAATTAATGTTATTGTTTCCATTCTGGAAATGAGAAAATTGAAGCTAGGAAATAGGTTTAAGTAATCATCAGTGTACTTGAATGGCATAATGATGGTTTCGTTTTCATGCTTAAATCATCATAGGCAGGTTGTAGCTTCAGAGACTGATATAAGTAAAACTCAGAAAAAGAGGCCTGCATTGTTAGTGAGAAAATCAGTGAGACTGTAAGGTTAGTCCATCGGTGGGTATGCTAATTTTAGCATGTGGGAGGTGCACTAGAATGTGACAGAATGTTGGATCATAAATGTTGCCTGGCCACCTTGCTTGCATTCTGTATCCTGGTATCATGGTCCAAGGACCAGAGAGCAGCTTGGATGAAGTGTTATCATGGGACATTACAATCTCCCAAGACAACTGTCTCCTAAAACTTTTAAAGACACCATGTGGTTCACCTCACCAAGTCATAGCCGAATCTCTGGGAATTTGCCTACAGCTTTTACTGGTTACAAAATTCAAGATTACCTAATATCAGAGAACATAGTCTGTGGAGAAACAGTTCAAAGACTTCTGTTTATGAATGCTCTCTCTCCTAAGAAGTAAAACTATGGATAAAAAGATAATAAGACTCACAATTATTCATCAAAAGGTGAGTTTTCCATTGACAACTTCCTTCAGGAAGGCAGTAATCCATTTGTTAGCATAGTCTGAGGGATAATTGGAATGCAGTCCATCTCTCTTGAGGTAGCTGTCCAACATTAAAGATGTGATATCTTCTAAAGCCCTGCATACACTATGACATGTCCGCGTTTACACATTTTACTACTATACTCTGCAATTACATAAGGGATGAACTGGGGACTTTCATACAACATTGTCTAAGTCAAGTGAGAGAAAATTGTGTCGAGTATAGCAGACCATTTCATCCTCTGATTATGTTATAATTTAATTATTAAAATAGGATCCATGATTAGTGGATTCTGGTTCCAGTATGTGTGAGTCAACTATTTTAGACCACGTACATATTAATTATGAAGGAAAACATTTAAATTAATCATGACATCTATGTTTACGACTCTGGTTTGGAGCTACCTTAAGGAAGTGTGCCATGCTACATCAACTCCTTTTTTGATTATTTAGTTAGGTAAAACAATGATTATATTATCCTTGACACCTGGAATTTTGTGCCTCTGATCATCTAATTACGTAATTGAATTATTTCAATTGACAGTTCTTGTTTGGACTGAAGATAATGTAAAGATTTGCATAGTATTTTAAACCTATAATCCTCTATTCCATGAATAGTCTTGTAAATCTCCCTCTTGGGGAGTTAATATGCAGTATAGTCACATTTTATGATTAATTGTTTCAACGGATGATAATGACACCCTTCCTGACTGGAGTCTGGCCATTCTACCTTGCCAGTTAAATGATACATCACCTCTTTATTGTGACAGCTATTACTGACTTATTTAGTTATGTAAATTATTTAACCGATGGACAATGACATCATCGATTCCGATTAGGGTGCAAATATCTGTCAGGGACGAGGTTAGCAAGGTTGTAGGCATGGACACAGCAGTTTCTGCATGATCTATGCATCACCCAGAGTACTAGGATGCTGGATGACTGAGTCCAGAAGATTCTATGGTGCCCTCCACGAAGTACCAAAAATTCACAAAGGCAGGCATGGTTTTCTGGGTACAACATTGGTTGTGATCTACTATGAGAAGAAATAGTGGCACAAGGAGGTCAGCTCCATCACCGAGTCCTCGCAGAATGGATGACGACCCAGAACATGGACGAACTGCTCTGTCTCAGCTCTGCTGGTGATGTCCCTGCTGCAGCCATCTTTTGAGCTGCTATGAACATTTTTGTTATTACTGCTACGCCCGGTATGGGCCCATCATCTCAGGTCCTGCCGCACCACCTCAGAGACTCAGGCGCTGGTGATGATGTCAGGCCAGCAGAGTTCATCAGGCAAGACAGAATGATTATCTGATTATTGACTTATGGAATTTTAAAAAGCCATGATGACAGCACACATTATCATGTCTGGCATGTCTGCCAAGGAATTGATGACACAAAAAATTTCAATGACTTACATATTTAAAGATGTAGTTATTAAATTGTTTCATTATATAAACTGTGAACCCTGAGGTTTGGTGCCACCTTGTGACATTCAATTGTGAAAGACGATCTAAATATCTGATTATTTCATTTCTCAAATCTGTCTTTTTCTACTCCAGGAAAAGCAGAGTCTGGATCCACCTTGTTGGTGTTAATTGACTCCTGTGATTTCATTATTTATTTATTTATTTAAATAAATGGCAATATCATTTTGTTATCTCTCTAGGGGTGACATATGAGAAATTATCTCACAATTCATTTATTTTTTTGTTCAAATCTATGATTAAAAACTTGATGATCTCTTGAGTTTTGAGAAATCTTCTAGGAGTCACATATAAAACACCATCCACTAGTTTAACTTTTATTCATTTAATTTTGAAAATCTGTCATTATTTATTCAGTGATCACTGGAGTTTTGAGCCTCCTTATGGGAGTCAATCATGCCAGACCATCAATTCATCGAATACTACACGTACTTATTTAACTGTAAAATTAGGAAATTAAAAAAATAATTCATCATTTAGTTAACGCATTTAAAATAAAGGTGATGTTATGGACCATAAGTCCATTTTGCAGTCAATTTTGGGAGTTGATGACGTAACTTCATCATTTAGCTATGGAAACAGATCATTACATCAGCGATAGGTTTAGGAATTTGGTGCCACCTCCTCAGGCGTTAATATAAAATGCCAACTAATTATCAATTTACCCTGGAATTTGGTGTCACCATGTGGGGTAAGTGCAACAGATCATCTAATTACATAATTAAAGTGTTTAAATTAACAATTCCTGTTAATACCCATGATTATGTCATTATTTGTATAATTATGTAAACTAATAATCCTCTATTCCATAAAGAAACCTGTACAGCTCCCCCTTGGGGAGTTAATATGCAATATCATTACATTTTACGATTAATTGGTTCAATTGATGATGATGACATACTTCGATACTGGAGTTTGGCCATTCTTCCCTGCCAGTTAAATGCTACATCACCTACTTATTGTGACAGTTAGCTATTACTGAAATATTTAATTATTTAAATTATTTAAAAGACAGACAGTGACATCATCAATTATGATTAGGGTGCACATATCTGTCAGAGACAAAAGTTGTACATAAGGACACAGCAGTTTCTGAATGATCAGTGCATCATTCAGACTGAAAGAAACATAAGACAGTGCTCAAAATCCTTAGTCATCAGCTAAATGCAAATGAAAACTTCTCTGAGAAACCATGTGATCAAGCAGTTCTAAAGGTAAGAGCATGAAGAGAAGTTTATTTTCATTTCAGTAAATAGAAAAGGATTATGGTAGAGGTGATTAATGATATTGTTCCATTCTGGAAATGAGACAATTGAAGCATAGAAAATAGGTTTCAATACACATCAATGTACTTGAAAGGCATTATGATGCTATCATTTTCATGCTTATATCACTATATGCATTTTGTGAGCTTGAGATACTGGTAAATATGTATAAGTCAAAAAAAGAGTGCTGCTTTGTTTTTGTGAGAAAAATCAGTGAGGCTATAAGTTTCGTCCATTGGTGGGTATGCTAAATTTAGGATGTGGGAGGAGCACTAGAATGTGAGAGAATGTTGGCTCGTAAATGTTGCCTGGAAAACCTGCTTACAATCTGTGTCCTGGTATCATGGACCAAGAACCAGAGATATCTTCTAAAACACTGCACACACAATGATGTTTCAGCATTTACACATTTTACTACTCAACTCTGCGATTACATAAGGGATGACCTGGTGAGTTTCACACAATCTTGTGGTAGTCAAGTGAGAGACATGTGTCGAGTATGGCAGATCATTTCATCCTCTGATTATGTTATTATTTAATTATTACAACAGGACGTTAGGTAATGCATGATCAGTGGATTATTGTTCCACAGTGTGGTAGTCAAGTATTTTAGACCATCTAAATATTAATTAGGTAATTACATTATTTAAATTAATGATGACAGCATTGATCACGAGTCTGGTTTTGGGCCACCTTAGATAAGTGTATTGTTTTGCATCCATCCTCAGTTTCTGAGAGATTGCAATAGAAGTGACCCATGGAGGACACAGTCCACTCATATTTTAAAAATTGAATACTCAGCACTAGGTTCATAGCTTTTATTTTCCATTTTGTGCCAAAGTTTCTCTGTTTTCAAGATCCTTCTTTCTTCTTATAAATTAGATTTCAATACAATGAGATTACACAACTGTGATAACAATATGCCCACAAACCATTATCCCCCCCTTTTTATAGGAATATCACTCTACAGATGCTATGCCATTATTAAACTTGCCATCCCTAGAATTTCCTCCATTTCCCTCCACAATTTTGACTGTATGCATAGATATTCTGTTGGTGCCCATAATAATGGCTGCACTCCATCTTCGGACAAGGACAGAAAGTTCAAAGTTTTCCTTATCAAGTCATAAGATCTAAAGATCAAAGTTGTGGCTACAGAAGAATGTTTCCATTCTCTTAGTTTAAATAACAAGAGACCCGGAATGAGGTAACTGTTCCTGACTCTCAGGGATAAGGAAGGATAAGTTGAATCTGAGGTGTCATTCCTCCTGACCTGAACGTTAGGGAAAAAGAAGTTATAACTCAGGCGTTGCTACAGAAACCTTAGAAGATGTGAGGAAGAAAAGTCTATTTGCTCCATATACATGATAGTGTGTTCTCCTTTATTGATAAGGTATGTAGGTGTGGTGAAAAATAAACTTGTGGCATTTCAGGATAGACCAATCTCTGGACACTGCTTCTGGTACCGATCTACTGCTGTGTCAATGCCACAGCAGCCAAATGTCGGATGACACCATCATTACTTACGCAATTAAATAAGTTAATAATTGGATAGTCCTCCATATTTAACTTTCAAAAGATGGAACCAAACTCCAGTGATTGTCAAGGAAGTAGTACTTAGATAATTAAATAATGCCACGTGATTAACTCCCATGGAGGTTTGGCCCAAATCCAGTCAAGAAGAACAACATCTTCGTCGATTTTAATAGTTAATAAATAATGAAAAATGATTGAAAAATGACATGGTGGTGCATACATAAATCCCACATGGAGTAGTCAGACTGATCTCTTACAAGAATAATGATGTTTTTAAAAAATTAAATTGAAAATTAATTAGTGGGCCTTTTATATTAACACGGATGAGATGGCACCAAAGTCCTAAACCTATTGCTGATGTAAAGATGTACTTACATAGCTAAAAGATGAAGTAATGAGATGATATTACCTCATCACCTCCAAAAATCTGACCCCAAACGGGACTTATGGTCCATAACATTACCTGTATTTTAAATACGTAAATGAAATGATGAATTATTACTTAATTTCGTAGTTTAACAGTTAAAGAAATAAGTGCAGTATTAGATGACGTGATGCTGTGGTACAACGGTCTCCCCAAAGGAGGCTCAAAACTCCAGTGATCACTGAATACATAATGACCGTTTTTCATAATTAAATGAATAAACATTAAACAAGTGGAAAGTGTTTTATGCGTGAAGCCTAAATGATTGCTCAATACTGAAGAGATATTGAGTTCTTAATCATAGATTTGAACAAAAAATGAATGAATAAAGAGATAGTTTCTCATAATTCACCCCTAGAGTGATAACAAAATGATATCAACATTGATTTAAATAAAGAAATGAAGAAAGAAAGAATGAAGTAAAGAAAGAAAGAAAGAATTCACAGGATACAATTTAACAACAAAAAGGTGGATACAGACTCCACTCTCCCTGGAGTAGAAAAACACAGATTGGAATAATGAAATAATCAGATAGTTAGATGGTCTGTCACACTTGAGTCACACAAGGTGGCGCCAAACTTCAGGGATCACAGATTATATAGTGAAAGAATTTAATAATTACCTCTTTAAATATGTAAGCCGTTGACATCTTTTTGTATCATCAATTCCTGGGCAGACTTGCCAGGTATGAAACTGTATGCTGTCATCACGCATTTTTAACATGCCATCAGTTAATCGTCAGATAATCATACTGTCTTGCCTGATGAATTCTGTTGGCCTGACCTCATCACATGCGCCTGTATGTCTGTTGTGGTGCGGCAGGACGTGAGATAGTGGGCTCAATCCTGGCGTAGCAGTAGTAGCCACAATGTTGGTAACAGCTGACAAGATGCCTGCAGCAGGGGCATCAATAGAATAGCTGAGAGAGAGATGGTCTTCCGTGTTCTGAGTCATCAACCTTTTGCCAGGTCTCGCTGATGGTGCCGACCTCCTAGTGCCACTCTTCTTCTCATGGTAGATCACAACTGATGTGAAGATGTGGAGGAAGAACAGGTAGTCAACAGCCAGACCACCGTGCCTGCCTTGGTGAAGTCCCTGTACTTCTCAGAGGAAACCGTAAAACCTTCAGGACTCAATCACCCAGCATCCCTCGTACTCTGGAAGATGCATAGATCATTCAGAAAATGCTCTGCCCATGTGTACAACTTTCCTAACCTTGTCCCTGACATATTTTTGCACCCTAACCGTAATCGGTGATGGCACTGTCTGTTGTTTACATAATTTAAAGAATTAAATAAGTCACTAATAGTTAACTGTCACAATAATTAGGGGATGTAGCATTCTACTGGCAGGGAAGCATGGCCAGACTCCAGTCATGAAGGATGTCATCATCATCAATTGAGTCAATGAATCATACAGTGTGAAGATATTGCACATTATCTTCACAAGAGAAGCTGTACAGGTCTCTTCATGGAATGGAGGATTGTTGTTTACATAACTATACAAATATTTACATTACCTTGGGGATTAATACAGATTGTCAATTTAAATTCATTAATTATGTAATTAGATGATCTGTGGCACCAGATTCCAGGTGTCATGGGCGATATAATCATTGTTTTATATAATGAAATAATCAAATAATGAGTTCATGTAACATCTTCCACTTCCCTAAGGTGGCTCCAAATCAGGCTCATGAACGATGCTGTCATGATGAATTTAAATATTTTAACTACATAATTGACATTAAGATGGTCTATAATAATTGCCTCCCACATCGCATCACCACAATCCACTGATCATGGATTATCTAATGTCCTATTTTAATAATCAAATAACAACATAATCAGAGGATGAAATGATCTGCCATACTCCACACAATTGACTCTCTGTTGACTCCCACATGATTGTGGGAAACTCCCAGGTTCATCAGTTATTTAATCGCAGAGCAGAGTAGTAACATGTTTAAATGCTGAACTGTCATTGTGGATGCAGGGTTTTTAGAAGATATCACATATTTAATGTTGGGCGGCTGCCTCAAAAGAGATGGACTGAAATCCAATAATCACAAAATCTACTCTAACAAATGGATTACCCCCTTCCTGAAGGAAGTCATCAATGTCAAACTCACCTTTTGATGAATAATTGTGAGTCTTATTTGTCTTTGGTTCCACAGTGTGACCTCTTAGGAGAGAGAGTATTCATAAACAGAAGACTTTGAACTGTTTCTCCACAGACTACATTCTCTGATGATTAGGTAATCTTGAATTTGGTATCCAGTAAAAGCTGTAGGCACACCTCCAGCAGTGTGGCTATGACTTGTTTAGGCGAATCAAATGTTGTCATTAAAAGTTTTAGGAGATAGTTACCTTGGGAGACTGTAATGTCCCATGATAACACTTTCTCGAAGCTGCTCTATGGTCCTTGGCCCATGATACCACATACAGAATGCAACAGGGTTGCCAGGCAACATGTATGAACCAACATTCTGTCACATTCTAGTGCCCCTCCCACATGCTTAAAGGAGTATACCCACCGATGAGCTAACCTTACAGCCTCACTGAGTTTCTCACAAAAACAAAGCAGGGCTCTTTCTTTTGTGTTCTACATATTTACCAGTCTCTCAAGCTTCAACTTGCCTATATTGACATCAGCACGAAAACGAAAGCATCATTGTGCCATTCAAGTACAATGATGAGTATTTTAAACCTGTTTTCTATGCTTCAGTTTTCTAGTTTCTAGAACGGAAAAAATACAATTAATCGCCTCTACCACAATCCTTTTCCCTTTATTGAAAATAAAATCAACTCCTCTGCATCCTCTTACCTTTAGAGGAGCTTGATCCCATGGTTTCTCAGAGTTGTGTAGATTTGCATTAGGCTGATGATTAAGGATTTTGAGCAGTGTCTTCTGTTTCTTTCTGTCATTTTGGATTCCTCAAGCTACAACATGTCTATAGTGCAATAAGCATGAAAACGAAAGAATCATAATGACATTCAAGTATAATGATGAGTATTTTAAACCTTTTTTCAATGCTTCAATTTTGTAATTCCTAGAATGGATACAATACAATTAATCGACTCTACCATAAATCTTTTCTCTTTTTTGAAAACAAAATAATCACTCATCAATCTCTGCCCTTTAATGGTTATTGATCCCATGGTTTCTCGGCATTGTTTAGATTTGCATTGATCCAGAAGAGCAAGGGCCAGGGCCAGGTCCAGGACCAGGGCCAGGGCCAAAATTAAATTCATAATAAATTAAATTGATAATAAATTAGTAGGTATTGTACATTAACACTGACGAAATGGCACCAATGTCCTACATATATCGCTGATGTAAAGATCTCTTTATATAGCCAAATGATGAAGTAATGAGATGATGTTACATCAACTCCCAAAATCTGACTCCAAAGGGGACTTATGGTTCATAACATTACTTGTATTTTAAATTCATTAATTAAGTGATGAATTATCATTTAATTTCCTAGCTTAACAGTTAAGGAAGTAAGTGTAGTATTCGATGATGTGACGGTCTGGCACGATGAACTCCCCTAAGGAGGCTCAAAACTCCAGTGATCACTGAATACATAATGACAGATTTTCATAAGTAAATGAAGAAAATTTAAACCAGTGAATTGTGTTTTATGTTTGAAGCCTAAGTGACTGCTAAATACTGGGGCGGTCATTGAGTTCTTAATCATAGATAGGAACAAAAAAATGAATGAATAAAGAGATATTTTCTCATAATTAACCCATAGAGAGATAAAAAATCAACATCAACATTGATTAAAATAAAGGAAGAAAGAAAGAAAGAAAGATCACAAGAGACTATTTAAAACCAACATGGTGGATCCAGACTCCAGGGCTAAGGGGTCAGGGGCTAGGGCCCAGGGACCAGGGGCCAGGGCCCAGGGCCCATGGCCCATGGCCCAGGGGCCAGGGCCCATGTCCCAGGGGCCAGGGCCCAGGGGCCAGGGCCAGGGGCCAGGGCCCAGGAGCCAGGGCCCAGCGGCCAGGGGCCAGGGCCTAGTGGCCAGGGGCCAGGGCCCAGGGGCTAGGGGCCAGGGGCCAGGGGCCAGGGGCCAGGGCCAGGGCCAGTGCCAAGGAAAAAATGATGACAACAAGAATTTCTGCCAATAGATAAATCCCTTACTACAGAGTACAGAACCCACATCCTATTCTCAGGAGAAGAATTAAAACCAAAGGAAAAACACCAACCTTTCAGGTGTGCTTATCAATCTTGCCTAAAGAAATGATGGATAATATTAACTTAGTTCCAAGATGACCTTGTAAATAAATTTTTACTCTATCAACTGCCTGTATCTTGGAAACCTTGTAAACTGAGATTAGTGGTCTCAAATTTCCCTTTCTATTTACCATGTTATAAATCCCTCACAATTTTAAGCCACTACCTTACTTTTCTGACAGAGTGAGGTCCCAGCTGGTTTGATTTTTAACAGAAAAAACCATTTACTTTTGCAGCCAGGAGTCACTTCCTTGGAAGTTGAGGAAACCAGTAGGCATAATAGTAACAATCTGCTCAAGGAGGCTTTATAGGCTATAGAACTCGAGGTGACAGCTATTTGAAAATCAAAACACTGTTGTGCCCGCAACATCCCTGTACTACTTCCTGTTTACTTTTGCAGTGTTTTCTTACCTGCAAGTAGGCTAAAATGCTAGACAATACCAACAAAAGGAAGTGGGATTCAGGAAATGGACCATTTATCAGAGGCATCAGTTTGTAGACACTGTTGAAGATTCACTTTGGCTGGGCTGTTTCACAGTAAGTAGGGAGAGCACTATAGAGGAGCAGGGTGTAGTCAGCAACTGATACTCTTCTGCCAGAAGAAAAAATCGTCTGAGACATGTTTAAACCGGGGACAAAGGTAAAATGCATATATTATTTGGAACTCTTTCTTCCTTACCTTTGGTGATCAAGAAAGACAGCAAGACCAGGGAGAAAATTCCATCCTCAGGATAGCTGTATTAATCTGCTGTCCTTTTGACCTGTAAGAAGTGGATAAAAGCTTTATGACATTTGACCCTCTGAAGCCTATATGAACTGTGTTATACAAAAGGACATAATAGTTTTAGATATATCATCATCACCAATCTGTGCTGAAATCCAAATTGTACAAAAAGCAGGTTTTGGGCATCTATAAAACAGCAAGAATATACTTATACCTTTGAGTCCTAGCAAAATTTACAGATTTGGATTAGAAGCCTTTTCTTCTGTCAAGAGAGATCCATGTATAGATTGATCAGTGGTGCCTTTGGCCTAATGAAACACCCTTCATATTTACACTTTGATGACACCCAATATAAATCATAAAACTTTGAGTTTGTGACTAAACAGCTGGGAGTCCCTGCTCTATTAGCTTATCAGAACTTGATTAAAAGTTAAGCTCTGAATTTTTATACTGTAAATTAATTTTTTATATCTTTAAAAAGTATATGTCTTGGGCTAGAGAGATGTGGCAGAGGTTAAGATTACTGGCTGCTCTTCTAGAAGTCCTGAGTTCAATCCCCAGCAACTATATTGTGGCTCACAAACATTTATAATGTGATGTGGTATCCTCTTTGGGTGTGCAGACATGTATGCAGGCAGAACACCGTATGCATAATTAATAAATAAATGTTCAAAAAGACTTATATATCTTTATATTTTTAAATCATTATTAAGGATCCTTATCAAGGCTGCCATTACTGCCAAGCTCACAAAGTTTTGGTTAGCCAAGCCATCAATAGAATTAGAGATCTGAGAAGGATAAACTATATTTTCCTTTTGAATCTATTAAAAAACCACAGGGACCATTCCTTATATTCTTAGCCATAACCAATTTTCTATGGCATTGAGGGGAGAAATTTTTCACCAAGTACACAATGTTAGAGTTTTTTTTTCCCTGTGGAACCTGGAATTGGAAAAGTCTGAACTTATTTTGTCTAGGCAAAGGTGCAGACAATTTTCCAGTACCCTGCAGCCTCTACACAGTCCGAGCTGGGTCCTATCATGCTGCAGGCATTGTGTTTCAGCATCTTGCTCCCTGATCAGTGTCATCACAATCCATGCTGCCCCACAATGTTAGAGACCTTTGGTCATTGTTAGATTCTGTGATTCTTTGTCTGAAATTATTACAGATTTTTAGTTAATATTTAAATATCTTATTCTACAGATCTCTGTAGTATTTGAAGTCTTTCTAGGTAGATCTTAATAGACAACTTGGTTTTCAGTTACTTGATTTAAGCTTATACTTTTAGAATATGTATAGGAGACAGAGTGAGGTTTATTCCTGTTATTAATCAATACTACTTAATTAAAAAGTTAATCAATAAAGATGGCTGGTAACTTGTGTTTCTTAACATTTTATAATAGTTACCAGATTTTATAAAACTAGAACTTTGCATTGTCAGTTTTAGCTTTAAAAATACTGATTTTAATTTGAAACTCCTTTTAGGGAAACATAAAACAGCTATGTGATTCAGTTTATCTAACTACCTTGTGCTTACCAAATTTAGCAAAAACAAGGATGGATTGTCCTCTGTATCATAAAAAAATGAGCTTCTCAACTTTTGGTTAGTATACACAGTGTATGGCTATGATCTTAAATTTTAGCCCTTTAAATTAAGTACAAATATTAACAATGTAATAAAGCACAAATATAATGCAACCTTCTGAATTTAAACATTTAAAAACTGTTTTATAAACCAATTAAACATCCTGTAATGGCTTCTTATAATATCAAATAATTTTAGCACCCTTTATGTCTTTAAAACCATTGTCACCTTGGTGTCTGTTAAGTTTATGTTAATTTCCAGTGTTTATAATTATAACGTTTTAACTAGTTTCAATTTTTAACAGCTTTCGACATAAAACAGAATTAATGCCATCTATATTAAAAAGGACATCTGATTTTCTGATAATCTGAATTTAATGACCAGTGCTCAGAGGTAAATTTTGAGATGGGGGCTCTTATCATTAGACAGCAAAAATGTTTAAACCTTTTTTGTTTTAGCTCTATTCTTGCAATAAACAGGTTTCTAAGAGGAAACACTGATAGAACTTTTTAGCAAGTACATATATTTTTCTTGAGAGAAATAAACAGAACTTTTAAACCATTAACCTGGTATGGTCAAAAATTTTAACTCATATTACTAATCTTCAGTTTATATTTGTAGATATGAGAGCCCACAGCAAACAGTTTACATTTTTCTCGACATTTGACGACTTTTCTTTGAACCTCCATAACTTTTTACATTACCTTTAGTCTCTCTCAATTTTCTCAGACATCCCTAGCATAGAAATGTCTCTCCTTTTCTCTTTTTCTTTTTTCTTATCAGTGACTCTTACCCAGATATGCATGCCTGAAGTGAAATCTTATTTATTTATTTAATTCCTGACTTTACCTTCTTACATTGGTGCTTTCCCTGAGCCTCTCTGCACCCTCTGCTCTCTTAACTGTTGGCTCCTTTTATGGATTTTGTGGGTTACACAAGATCTTCTTTTATGTTATCGTTCAGTATTATAAATTTATTATTATCTCTTTTCCACTCTTCTGGATCTTGCCAATCCTTTTTCCTGTTCTACTTTTATTGCCCAGAGAAATGGAATCATACTCGTAACACCTGAAGTTCCTTCTGATGTTCTCTGTTCTGCTTTGATGAATTGCATTGACCTATAAATCTGCATACCACTTGACCTGTCTACTAGACCACTGTTATCTTATTATGTCTTCTTTGCTTCAGACTGATTGTAACAAGTCTGCACATAGCCATCACTTGCAATTACCATATATTTTGTTATTTTTATTTTGTTAGTTGACACAAAAATCTTTACCAAAGCTGTTCTCCACAACACCCCTCATCCTCCTCCTCCCCACTCTCCCCCTCACACCTTTCCCTGTGGTCACATTCACTGCCACCTGAGGAGAGGAGGGCTGGGCGAGGGTCTGGTTCTGTCATTAGCCCCTAGGTATTCAGAACTCCTCTCCTCTCTGACTGCCCACCAGGTTGCCCAATGCACCTAGGCCTTCAGCAACCCAGCATGTATGCAGGATGAGCATGGCTTAGGACTTTTGTACCAGGAGGAGCCTGGTGCTGTTTACACTGGTGCTCTGTATTACCAGCAGCCTGTAAGATTCTGGCCTGGGGTTACTTATTTTATTTTATTTTTTAATTTACTTATTTATTTTATTTTTTTTAATAGAGTATTTTTTATTTAATTTTATATAACAAAGTCCAATTAAATGAAAACAAACATTTATACACAATATTTGGGAATTTGCGCGTCATTCTTTCCAAACTACTTCCTGCTCGTAAGGGGCGCTGTCTTGGGGGATTCAAAGAAGATTCAGATATCCTACCTGTAGTCTGTAGGGCTGTTTTGTCCAGCTGTTTGGAATGTAGGATCAGCTTGTACTCTGTTTCAGGGGTCTGGTGTGATCAAACCACATTAGTCTGGAAGGAATCCACATATTTTCATTTTCTGTGGAAACAAAAATAGAAATACTTTTCCCCAGTAACTTGTTCTTCAACTTAAATTTTGGAGTCAAAGCATTTTTTTTAATTTATTATTTTACATGTCGATCCCAGTTCCCTCTCCCTCTCTCCCTTCCTCCCTTCCAGCCCTCTCTCCCTCCGTCCCTCCCTTTTGCCCTCTCTACCCTCTCCCATGCACTCTAAACACCCTCCCCTCCCAACCCCCCACCACAATACCATATGTAGGGGAATGCCATCAAGTTGGGGTCATGATGATCTGACAGGTCCTGTGAAGTAGGGACTAGGGCTTCTCTCCTATCTCTAGAATAAGGCAGTTTTCCCTCCATGGGGGATATGTTTGCAAAGTCCTTTTGTCCACCAGGGATACATCCTCCTCCACTGTCTGAGGTCTCTTAGACTGCTCAGACCTTCTGGCTGAGACCCATATTCAGGGGGGTCCCAGTCAGTCTCCTGTTGGCTTCCCAGCTATCAGTCTAGGGGCCCTTAGCTCCTCCTTGTTCAGGTAAGCTGTCTCTATGTAATTCTATCACATGGTCTTGTCCTCTCCATCTGCTTCTGGGTTCTAGTTCGACTCAGTGTTTATGTATGGGTGTTTGCTCCTGATTTCAACAGGCATTAGTTGAGGACTCCATGGATAAGTTAGTTGTTGATCTCACTCTCCGGGAAGGGCATTTATGATAGCCTTTCCACGGAAGCTGAGATTGTTAGTTGGGAGCAGTCTTGTAGTTCCCTCGACCTTTCTTTGTGTTAAACTTTATCTTCAAACCAATATTGGCTCCCTCTTTTATGTTCTGTCTCTCTGTCTCTGTCTCTCTCTCTCTCTCTCTTTCCTATTTTCCATTCCTAACCAGGCTCAATCCTCCTGGTCGCACATGCCTTCCTCTCCTCCCTCTCATTTTCTCCTACTTCTCTCTCCATTAGCTGTCCTCCCCCACTTTACCTGAGGTCTGGGGGACTTGTCCCTTCCCAGTTCTGTGAGGGACTTTATATGAATCTCTTAGAATACAACTTGTATCCTAGTTCCTCTGGTGATGTGAATTATAGGCTGGTGATCATTTGATCTAGTTCTAAAATCCATATATGAGTGAGTACATACTGTGTTTCTCTTTTTGTGACTGGGTTACCTCATTCAGGATGGTTTCTTCAAGTGCCATCCACTTGCCTGCGAATTTAAAGATACCATTATTTTTTTCTGCAGAGTAGTATTCCATTGTGTAGATATGCCACATCTTCATTAACCATTCTTCAATTGAAGGGCATCTAGGTTGCTTCCAGGTTCTTGCTATTACAAATAGTGCTGCTATGAACATAGTTGAACAGATATCTTTGTTGCATTGATGTGAATCCTTTGGGTGTATGCCTAAGAGGGGGATTGCTGAGTCCTGTGGTAAACTAATTCCCATTTTCCTGAGGAAGTGCCATACTGATCTCCAAAATGGCTGTATGAGTTTGAACTCCCACCAGCAGTGGAGGAGTGTTCCACTTTCTCCACATCCTCTCCAACATAAGTCATCACTGGTGTTTCTAATTTTAGCCATTCTGGCAGGGGTAAGATGGTATCTCAAAGTTGTTTTGATTTGCATTTCCCTGATAGCTAAGGATGTGGAGCATTTTCTTAAGTGTCTTTCAGCCTTTTTGATTTCCTCCATTGAGAATTCTTTCTTCAGTTCTGTACCCCATTTTTTAATAGGGTTATTTGGTGTTTTGTTGACTAGTTTCTTGAGTTCTTTGTATATTTTGGAGATCAGCCCTTTGTCGGATATAGGATTAGTGAAAATCTTTTCCCAGTCAGTGGGCTGCCTTTTGGTCTTGTCAACTGTGTCCTTTGCCTTACAGAAGCTTCTAAGTTTGAAGAGGTCCCATTTATTAATTGTTTCTCTCAGTGTCTGTGCCCCTGGAGTTATGTTCAAGAAGCGGTCTCCTATACCAATTTGTTCAAGGGTACCTCCTACTTTCTCTTCTAAGAGGTTCAATGTGGTTGGGTTGATGTTGAGGTCTTTGATTCCATTTGGAGTTGAGTTTTTGCATGGCGACAGACATGGGTCTATCTGCAGTCTTCTACACACCCTCATCCAATTGTGCCAGCACCATTTGTTGAAGATGCTGTCTTTGCCCCATTGTATAATTTTAGCTGTTTTGTCGAAAATCAGGTGTTCATAGGTGCGTGGATTAATATCAGGATTTTCAATTCGATTCCATTGTTCTACCTGCCTATTTTTATGCCAATACCAGGCTGTTTTCAGAACTATAGCTCTGTAGTAGAGCTTAAAGTCAGGAATGGTGATGCCTCCTGGAGTTCTTTTATTGTATAGGGTTGTTTTGGCTATCCTGGGTCTTTTGTTTTTGCATATAAAGTTGATTATTATCCTTTCAAGGTCGGTGAAGAATTGTGGTGGGATTTTAATGGGGATTGCATTGAATTTGTAGATTGCTTTTGGTAAGATTGCCATTTTTACTATGTTTATCCTACCTATCCAAGAGCATGGGAGGTCTTTCCATTTTCTGGTATCTTCTTTAATTTCTTTCTTTAGAGTCACAAAGTTCTTATTATATAGATCTTTTACTTTTTTGGTAAGTGTTACACCAAGATACTTTATGTTGCTTGTGGCTATTGTAAAGGGTGATGTTTCTCTGATTTCTTTCTCTGCCTCTTTGTCGTCTGAAAAAAATAGGGCTACTGATTTTGTTGAGTTTATCTTGTATCCTGCTAGTTTGCTGAAGGTGTTTATCAGCTGTAGGAGTTCCCTGGTAGAGTTTATTGGGTCGCTTATGTAAACTATCATATCATCTGCAAATAGAGACAGTTTGACTTCTTCCTTTCCAATTTGGATGCCCTTGATCTCCTTTTGTTGTCTTATGGCATTAGCTAGAACTTCTAGTACGATGTTGAAGAGATATGGAGAGAGAGGACAGCCTTGTCTTGTTCCTGATTTTAGAGGAATTGGCTTAAGTTTCTCTCCATTCAGTTTGATGTTGGCAGTTGGTTTGCTGTATATTGCTCTTATTATGTTTAGGTATGTTCCTGTCATCCCTGACCTCTCTAATACCTTTATCATGAAAGTTTGTTGAATTTAATCGAAGGCTTTTTCCGCATCTAGGGAGATAATTATATGGTTTTTCTTTTTCAGTTTGTTTATATGGTGGATCACGTTGATAGATTTTCGTATGTTAAACCATCCCTGCAATCCAGGTATGAAGCCTACATGATCATGGTGGATGATTTCTCTGATGCATTTTTGAATTCGGTTTGCCATTATTTTATTGAGTATTTTTGCATCGATGTTCATCAGGGATATTGGTCTGTAGTTTTCTTTCTTAGTTGTGTCTTTGTGAGGTTTGGGTACCAAAGTTATTGTGTCCTCATAAAAAGAGTTTGGCAATAAACCTTCTGTTTCTATCTTGTGGAACAGTTTGAGGAGTAGTGGTATTAGTTCTTCCTTGAATGTCTGGTAGAATTCTGCACTGAAACCATCTGGCCCTGGACTTTTTTTCGTTGGAAGGCTTTCGATGACTGCTTCTATATCTTTTCGGGTTATAGGTCTATTTAAGTTGTTTGTCTGTTCTTGATTTAATTTTGGTAAATGATAGTTATCCAGAAACTTGTCCATTTCCTTTGAATTTTCAATTTTTGTGGAATACAGATTTTCGAAGTATGACCTGAAAATTGTCTGGATTTCCTCTGTGTCTGTTGTTATGTTCCCCATTTCGTTTCTGATTTTGTTAATTTGCATGTTCTGTCTCTGCTTTTTCGTTAATTTGGATAAAGGTTTATCTATCTTGTTGATTTTCTCAAAAAACCAACTCTTTGTTGCATTGATTTTTTGTATTGTTTTCCTGGTTTCTATTTTGTTGATTTCAGCCCTCAAGTTGATTATTTCCTGGCGTCTGCTCCTGGGGGTGAATTAGCTTCTCTCTGTTCTAAGGTTTTCAGTTGGGCTGTTAATTCATTTATGTGACTATCCTCTGTTTTCTTCATATGGGCACTTAGTGCAATGAACTTCCCTCGTAGCACTGCTTTCAAGGTGTCCCATAAGTTCGGGTATGTTGTATCCTCATTCTCGTTGAATATTAGAAAGTCTTTAATTTCTTTCTTTATTTCTTCTTTGACCCAGGAGTTGTGCAATTGCACATTGTTAAGTTTCCATGAGTTTGCAGGTTTTCTGCTATTTGTGTTGTTATTGAATTCCAATTTTAAAGCACGGTGGTCCGATAAGATACAGGGGATTATTTCTATTCTCTTGTATCTGTTGAGGTTTGTTATGTCTCCTAGTATGTGGTCAATTTTAGAGAAGGTTCCATGTGGAGCAGAGAAGAAGGTATATTCTTTTGTCTTTGGATGGAATGTTCTATAGATGTCTGTTAGCCCCAGTTGAGACATAACTTCTGTTAATTCTTTTGTTTCTTTGTTGAGTTTCTGATTTGTGGTCCTGTCTAGTGTTGAGAGTGGTGTATTGAAGTCTCCCACTATAAGCTTGTGAGGTTTTATATGAGCTTTGAGTTTTAGTAGTGTTTCTTTTACGAATGTGGGTGACTTTGTATTAGGGGCATAGATGTTCAGAATTGTGACTTTGTGTTGATGGATTTCTCCTGAGATGAATATGAAATGACCGTCTTCATCTCTTTTGACTAGTTTTGGTTTGAAGTCTAGCTTGTTATATATTTGGATAGCTACGCCTGCTTGCTTCTTATTTCCATTTGATTGGAAAATCTTTTCCCAACTCTTTACCCTGAGGTAATGTCTATCTTTGGAGCTAAGATGTGTTTCTTGTATGCAGCAGAAGGATGGATTCTGTCTTCGTATCCATTCTGTTAATCTGTGTCTTTTTATAGGTGAGTTAAGACCATTAATGTTGAGGGTGAGTAAGGACCATTGATTGTTGATGGTTGTTTGATTTAGGTTTGTTGTTGGCAGTGGTATTGTGAATATATTTGTTCTGCTTCACCCTATGTTTCTGGTGTCTACAATGTACCCTTACACTGATAGGACACTGGTAACTTAAAGTCTTCCATTTCCAAATAAAGAATGTTGCAGCTATGCGTCCATATATAGCAATCAGTAAGGAACCTCTGAAAGCCTTCAGGGTGCAGTTCCCATCCTTTACCTGTTAGCTGGTGTTCACTAACAGCTTTTAAAGACTGCCTATCATTTTACCCACAGCTCCACACCATATCCCAGCTACTAGACAAACTAGAGCTTTATTCCATTTCCACCAGTGGTTTCTGTATCATTAGCACATCACACTTTAACTGGGCAGGATCTAGGTTTATTTCAGTCTATGAAAAACTAAAGTTCAAAGCAAATTTGAACAGCTAAAACATCTTAAAAATGTACCAAGATTATGAAGTCTCAAACAAAACTTGAATTTCCTGTACATACTCCTGTCAAATGAAGTTATTTCCTGTACACCACTTCTTTAGCAAGCTGGTCTTCTATTTCCTTTCATTTGACCTAGATCGGCTACGAGACCTAGAGAAAGACCGAGATGGCTTGTGGTTCTCTCTCCCGAGACAGAGACCTTTCTCTTCTCCTATCTCTAGAAAGTGACCTGCTCCGGCTTCGAGAGAAGCTTCTCCTTCTTGGAGATCTTCGCCGAGGTGGAGGACTCCTCCTTCGATAATCATCTCGAGGGCGACGGCCCCAAGAGGGTGGCGGGCCACGATTTCGACTTCTTTTTTCACCATTCGACAGTTCCACTCTCACACGACAGCCACATAGTGTTCTTCCATCCAGCTCTCGGACAGCATCAGCTGCATCTCGGGGATCCTCAAATTCAACAAAAGCAAAGCCAGGAGGGTTCCGAGCAACCCACACACTTCGAAGTGGTCCATAATAGCCAAAACCCCGCTCTAGTTCAGTCTTGTTCCCATTGTTTCCAAGATCACCTACATACACCTTACAATCTAGTGGACAGGAATCACGATGCATTTCGAGATCCTGGGTTCAAACACCGAGGTTCAAACCCCAACACTCCGTCAGGCCCACCCGCACACTTCGGGATCTGCTTTAGCAGATGCTCTCCGTTCCCTGGCGTCCACGAAATGGCGCACTTATTTATTTTTTTATTTCACATGTCGATCTCATTTCCCTCTCTCTCCCTCCCTCCCACCCATTTACACGCTATTCCCACTCACATGCACCCTTACCACCCTCTGCTCCCAGCTCCCAACCCAATTCCACATGTATGACAATGCCATCCAGGAGTAGTCATGTAGATCTGTCAATTCATTTGAAGTAGGGACTAGGACATCTCTCCTGTTTCTAGGTTAAGGGAGTACCCTCCATGGGGGATGTGTCTGCAATGACCTTTTGTGCATGAGGAATACATCCTGGTTCCACTGTCTGCAGTCCCTAAGACTGCTCAGTCCTTCTGGCTGAGACACATATTTAGAGAAGACTGAGTCAGTACCATGCTGGATTCCAAGCTGTCAGTCTGGGTGCCTGTCATTTGCTCCTTGTTCAGGTCAGCTGTCTCTGTGTGTTTCTAAAACCTGGTCTTGTTCTGTCCATCTGCATCTGGATTCTAGTTAAACTCAGTGTTTAGGTTTGGGTGTTTGCTTCTGTTTCCAGCAGTACTATAGGAGGGCTCCATGATGGTGAATAAGTTAGTTGTTGATCTCAATATCCAGGAAGGGCATTTAGGGTAGCCTTTTCACAGTTGCTCAAATTGTTAGTTGGCAACAGTCTTTTAGGTGTCTAGACCTTTCTTTAGATTCACTTTTCTCTTCAAACCTGTACTGGCTCTCTCTTTTATTCTCTCTCGCTTTCTGTCTCCCTCTCTGTCTTTCACTCACCTCTCTCTCTCTCTCTCTCTCTCTCTCTCTCTCTCTCTCTCTCTCTTTCTCTCTCTCTCTGTCTCTCTTCTGTCTCTTATTCCTACACTGACTCAATCTTCCTAGTCACAATTTCTTTCCTATCCTTATCCTATCTTATCCATTCTTCAATTGAGGATCATCTAGGTTGTTTCCAGTTTCTTGCTATTACAAATAATACTGCTATCAACATAGTTGAGCAGATGTCTTTGTTGCCGGGATATGGATCCTTTGGGTATATGTCTAAGGGGGGATTGCTGGGTCCCGTGGTTAACTAATTCCCATTTTCCTGAGGAACCACCATACTTATCTCCAAAATGGCTGTGCGATTTTGCACTCCCACCAGCAGTGGAGGAATGTTCCCTTTCTCCACATCTTCTTTGGTATAAGTTGTCATTGGTGTTTTTAATTTTAGCCATCCTGGCAGGAGTAAGATGGTATCACAAAGTTGTTTTGATTTGCATTTCCCTGATAGCTAAAGATGGTGAACATTTTCTTAAGTGTTTTTCAGCTTTTTTGGTTTCCTCTATTTAGAATTATTTCTTCTGTTCTGTACCCCATTTTTATTTTTTGATTTTATAAAGTTTTTTTTTCAATCAACGCTTCTATTCTTTTTTTTTTCATTTTATATAACCAAGTCCATTTAAATAATAGCAAACATTTATAGACAATATTTGAGGATTTGGGTGTCGTTCTTACCAAACTACTTCCTGCTGATAAGAGGTGCTGTCGTGGTGGATTCAAAGAAGATTCAGAAATCCTGGCTGTAGTCTGTAAGGCTGCTTTGTCCACCTGTTTTGAATGTAGGATCACCTGGTATTCTCTTTCAGGTGGTCTGGCTTGATCAAGCACATAAGTCTGGAAGGAATTCACATCTTTTCATTTTCTGTGGAAACAATAATAGAAATCCTTTTCCCCAGTAACATGTCCTTGAACTTAATTTTGGAGTCAAAGCAATATTTTTTAATTTAATTTATTATTTTACATGTCAATCCCAGTTCCCTCTCCCTCCCTCCCTTTCTTCCTCCTCCCTCCTTCCCTCAGTTTAACCCTCGCTGCCTTCTCACATGAATTCTAACCACCCTACCCTCCCACCCCCCCACCCCAATTCCATATGTAGAGGAATGCCATCCAGTTGGGGTCATGTAGAGGTGACAGGTCATGTGAAGTAGGGACTAGTGCTTCTCTCCTGTCTCTAGATAAAGGCAGTTATCCCTCCATGGGGAATGTGTTCGCAAAGTCCTTTTGTGTCCCAGGGATACATCCTGGCTCCGCTGTCTGAGGTTCCTTAGACTGCTCAGTCCTTCTGGCTGAGACCCATTTTCAGGGCGGCCTTGCTGGCTTCCCAGCTATCGGTCTGGTGGCCCGTTAGCTGCTCCTTGTTCAGGTAAGCTGTCTCTATGTGTTTCTGCCACCTGGTCTTGTCCTCTCGACATGCATCTGGGTTCTACTTCGACTTAGTGTTTATTTATGGGCCTTTGCTCCTGTTTCAAACAGGCATTAGTTGAGAGCTCCATGGGTAAGTTAGTTGTTGATCTCACTCTCTCTCACCCTCTGGGAAGCGCATTTATGTTAGCCTTTCCAAGGAAGCTCAAATTGTTAGTTTGGAGGAGTCTTGTAGTTCTACAGACCTTTCTTTGTGTTCAATTTTATCTTCAAACCAATATTGGCTCCCTCTATTATGCTCTCTCTCTCTTTGTGTCTCTCTTTCCTGTCTTCTATTCCTAACAAGGTTCAATCTTCCTGGTCGCACATGTTTTCCTTTTCCTCCCCCTCGTTTTCTCCTACTACTCTCTCCATTCGCTGCCCCCCCCCACTTCCCCTGAGCTCTGGGGGACTTATCCCTTCCTGGTTCTATGAGAGACTTTATATGAATCTCTTAGAATACACCTTGTATCCTAGTTCCTCTGCTGGTCTGTACCCCATTTTTTAATAGGGCTGTTTGGTGTTTAGTTGATTAGTTTTTTGAGTTGTTTGTATATTTTGGAGATCAGCCCATTGTCTGATGAACTATTGGTGAAAATTGATGGGAGATGCCATTTTGTAAATGTTGTCCAATAGGAAATGAAGATAGGAGGGACTAAGAGACAAGGAGGAAAGAGGAAGTTGGAAGGAGGAGTCAGCATGGAGAGTCTGGAGAAAGCAGAATGCCGGTATGCTCCTCAGTAAGAAGACCACATGAACATACATAGATCAGCAGAAATGGGTTAATACTTAAGACAGAGCTAGCAGATAAGAAACTAGTACCAGGCCAATAGCATTATGTCAAATATAGAGTCTCTGTGTGTTAATTGGTGCTGGCGTGTTGGCAGGACCAGACCCGTGGTGGGCGGAAAAACCTTACTCCTTACATAAAATCTTTTCCCAGTCTGTGGCCTGCCATTTTGTCTTTCCACTGTGTCCTTTGCCTTACAGAACCTTCTAAGTTTGAAGAGGTCCCATTTATTAATTGTTGCTCTCAGTGTCTGTGCCCCTGGAGTTATGTTCAGGAAGTGGTCTCCTATAACAATTTGTTCAAGGGTACCTCCTACTTTCTCTTCTAAGAGGTTCAGTGTGGTTGGATTGATGTTGAGGTCTTTGATCCATTTGGACCATAGTTTTGTGTATGACTACAGACTTGGGTCTATCTGCAGTCTTCTAAACATCATCATCCAAATGTGCCAGCACTATTTGTTGAAGATGATTTCCTCATCCCATTGTATTGTTTTATGTGTTTTGTAGAAAATCAGGTGTTCATACGTATGTGGGTCTGTATCAGGTTTTTGAAATCCATTCCATGTTCTACCTGTTTTTGTTTTTTTTTTTTTTGTTGTTGTTTGGTGTTTTTTTTTGTTTGTTTGTTTTTGTGGCAATTCCAGGCTGTTTTCAGGAGTATAGCTCTGTAGTAGAGCTTAAAGTCACAGATGGTGATGCCTTTCAAGTTCTTTTATTGTACAGGGTTGTTTTGGCTATGCTGGTTCTTTTGTTTTTCCATAAAAAGTTGATTATTATCTTTTCAAGCTCAGTGATGAATTATTGTGGGTTTTTAATGGAGATTGCATTGAATCTCTAGATTGCTTTTGGCAAGATTGCCATTTTTACTATATTTATCCTACCTATTCAAGAGCATGGGGGATCTTTCCATATTCTGGTATCTTCTTTAATTTCTTTCTTTAGAGCCACAAATTTTTGTTATATAGGTCTTTCATTTGTTTGGGAAGTGTTCCTCCAAGATACTTTATGTTCTTTCTGGCTATTGTAAAGTGTTATCTTTCTCTGATTTCTTTCTCAATCTCATTGTTGTCTGAAAAAAGTAGGGCTACTGATTATTTTGAGTTTATCTTGTACCCTGCTAGTTTGCTGAAGGTGTTTATCAGCTATTGGAGTTCCTTGGTAGAGTTTATTGGGTTGCTTATTAAGCTACCATATCATCTTCAAATAGTGATAGTTTGACTTCTTCCTTTCAAATATGGATCCCTTTTATCTGCTTTTCTTGTCTTATAGCTTTAGCTAGAACTTCACGTACAATATTGAAGAGATATTGAGAGAGAGGGCAGCCTTGTCTTGTTCGTGATTTTAGAGGAATCTCCTTAAGGATCTCTCCTTTCAGTCTGACGTTGGCAGTTGGTTTATGCTGGGTTCCTTTGTATTTCGGGCAAAAATTTTCAGAATTGAGACTGTGTTGAAGGATTTCTCCTGCAATGAATACTGAATGAGCATCTTCATCTCTTTTGATTAATTTTGGTTTGAAGTCTAACTTGTTAGATATTAGGATAGCCATGCTTGCTTGCTTCTTGTGGACATTTGATTGGAAGATATTCCCCAACCTTTTACCCTGAAGTAATGTCTATCTTTGAAACTTAGATGTGTTTCTTGTATGTAGCAGAAGAATGCATTCTTTCTAAATATCCATTCTGTTAGCCTGTGTCTTTTTATAGGTGAGCTAAGGCCATTAATATTGGGGGTGAGTAAAGGCCATTGATTTTTGATGCTGGTTTGTTTTAGATTTGATGTTGGCAGTGGTATTGTGAATATATTTGACCTCCATCACCCTTGGTTTCTTGTATAGGGAGATTATCTGTTGCCTACATTTTGTGTGCATAGTTAACTTCCGTGGGTGGGAGTTTTCCTTCCAAATCTTTCTGTAGTGCTGGATTTGTAGGTAAGTATTGGAAAAAAAATCTGTCTTTGTCTTTAAATATCTTGTTTTCTCCATCTATAATGATTGAGTGTTTTGCTGGGTATAATAGCCTGGGCTAGCATCTGTGGACTCTTAGTATTTGTAGAACATCTATCCAGGACCATTTGGCCTTGAGGGATTCCATGGAAAAGTCAGTTGTAATTTTGATCGGTTGCCTTTATATGTTACCTGTCCTTTCTCCTTTGTTGCACTTAGTATTCTTTATTCTGTGTTTTAGGTGTTTTCCTTATTATATTTCTAGGCATTTTTTTCTTTTTTCTTTTTTTTTTTACTTTGTTCCCAGCATAATTGATGTTCAGTATACTTCTTCTACTTTCATGTGCATGTCCTTCTTCATGTTGGGAAAGTTGTCCTCGATGATTTTGTTTAGTATGTTTTTGACACCTTTGAGCTGGACTTCCTCACCTTCCTCGCTGCCTATTATTCCTAGGTTTGGCCTTTTCATGGTGTCCCAGATTTCTTGGATGTTTTGTGTTATGGATTTGTTGAGTTTATGATTTCCTTTGGTAAATGAATCTATTTCCTCTAGTTTATCTTCCATGCCTGAGATTCTCTCTTTCATCTCTTTTTTTCTGTTGGTCATTTTGTGTCTGTAGTTCACAATTTTTGCGCAGTTTTTCTATTTCCAGCATTGTTCTGGTTTTTGTTGTCTTTACTTTCTCTATTTCAATCTTTCAGCGTTAAATGTCCTGGGTGGTTGGAGGAAATCTGGGATGAGCCCACAAACTTTGTACCTCCTGGGTTTCCTCAAGTCCAATGAAGTTATTCCCAAATGTGAAAGCAAAAGATTTTAATTGGGAAGAACAAAACAGTCTGGGAGTTCACTGTATTGGAAGGCTAAGTTACCTAGCAACAAAAGTGAAATGGAGGTTTGACACCCCAAGTCTCAGCTCATAGGGTTTTCAAGGTTACAGCATTTCATAGAGTGCAAAGTTTGATTGCAAGGGCATCAAGATTGATTAGCACAACTTCAAGGTTTTCTTTTTCTTTTTTTTCCTGTATCTTATGAAAATAACATGTCGGGTCTGTACTCTGAAATTAGGAATTTATCCACTAGAAGAGATTCTTGTTCTTTGTAGTTTTTCCTTCTTAACCATTAACCCTAATTTTTAATTTTTCCATCACATCACATAAAGTAAAATATAAATTGTTAAATGTCTCCAAGAACTGTAGTCTTTCCAAGGATGCACAAAAAGGTCATTGAATTTGACTAAAAAGATGTTTTTACACAGGGCTCTCTGCTCCCAATACTCTGTAGAGATTCAACCCACAAAGTTTTAGTCAGAGTCATATCATTGCTTCCAGGGAGATTCACGTATCTCATGAAAACCCACAGGAAGGTAAAATCTGTCTTCATGTTCCCACTCAGATGTTGGGAGGACCCAACACATGATTCATATACTACACAATGTACTCCTCCATCCTGGGGACAGCAGCACCTCACTCACCATGTGATTACTGAGCTCTCCCAAGCTCTCCATTGAACTTACTGCAGCAATAATCAAAGAACACACAAAAAAACATGCCAACTCTCGTTTTAGAGAAAAGCCTGAATCTGGCACAAAGAAGGTCCCTGTAACTTTTATTATTGACAGATCATGAGGGGGGTCTGGTTGGCTAGTGATGACTGAGTAACAAGATCACCTTCTTAAAGACACAGCGCAATGATTCCTGACCTGGCCTTCCAACCCAGACAAAAACCTTTTCTAGGTCAGCAGAGATAAATATTTCTACTGCACTGGCTTTGACTCCAATAGCAAATACTGCTCTCTTCCTGCACCCACTCCTTTCTCCTGAAAACAAGGTGGCACTCTAGCTTTCACAGGCCACTACACAATCACATGATGTGATTATGCCCTGTCCTAACTACTATGAGAGATTTTGGCACAGAAAATGCGATGTTCTGTACTTTCCCACTGATGTCAGATGAACTGAAACCACTTATTTCATGGTTGTCACTGGGACTTCAGAAAAGCAGGGGGAAAAAAAAGTAAAGAAAACAGGAACAAGATCTCAAACAAGAAAATAAGTCTTTCTGCAATCTCAAGGCTGGATGATGGATCCACTGATTTAGAAACCTGACAACAGTCCTGTTCAAGAAGAGAACATTGAATAATGCAGCTATTTTCTCCCTGTACCCCGAGGAAGTTCTGCTCGGTCATCACAGTGCTTATAGAAGCAAGCTTCCCAGCCCAATTCTCTCAGAGTATTCAAATTACCCTGAAGACAACAGTTTTTATTATTATACATTTTTCATGAATTTCAGGAATAAAATTCCCATTGCATTGGAGCTATCACCCACGCATCTGACAGGAGAAAGATATATCATGTTCTTTCTGATATTGCTCCTTCCCTTCTCTCATGGATTCTAAATTGTCTGTGACCACTAGATGAAATGTACACCCAGTTCCCCTGACCTCAGCAAAATACACAGAACAAACATCTTCTTTTTTGCCATATGAACTAAAATCTCCCTTAAGATTTTAATATTCTAGGCGCCCTTCCCTGTGTTGAATAAAAAATTCATTCCAATCTGCATTTTGTAATTTTATGTGCAACATCTGCACATTGTTTCGAAGAAAGAGGGGATGACCTTTCGCACAGCTGGAAGAGAGTGGGTTGTCTATTTTAGACAGGGTAAGTGACATTGAGATTTGTGTCTCTACAGTTGTCTATAAGGTCTGGGTCTTGAGTAGAAGCCAGACCCAAGGTACCCTGTGGTGTGTCTTTAAGCACACTTTAACCCTTAAGGAAGTGCTCTTGTTGATCAAGCCTTACTAGCCAATCAGCAACACCAGGCCAACCTGCGAGTCACAGGCATTGCAGAACACTTTCTGTAGCCATATTGTATGATTTTGTTCTTGATGCAGGTTTGGTTTTAAGCGGAACAAGCGCCAGTGAATTGATTGCTTTTCTGGGAGTGTTACTGTAGTAAATTGTGAGTGGAGCATGGTTGAGTACAGAAGCCACAACATGGTGAGTGATGGGATAATATCATAAGATGTTTCAAAATTACATTGAGCATTCTGAGTATTTCCAAAAATAATTGTTAATGTGCCTTTGTAATCAGCATGTTGTTATAAATTGTTCATTTTCATAGGATTGTATTCATTTCATGTTGCAAACTTACCATGTGTAGGATCGTAATTCTGAAGCTTATTGTTTCAAAAGACCATTATTTAGTTCTTTATTTTGGTTATATTGCTAATCTGTGGAAGAGTATGGCTCATCATACATGTTGTGTATCTTGGCATGAGACTCAGTACATCTTCTTTTGGGGGATGACTAGAGGTCAGATAATGATGTACAACTTCACATAATTATCTACATCCCATAACATGTATACTCATACAAACCATTTTCTCTCATGTTCAATCATACAATAGATAGTAATAGACTTGTAAAATTGATAAATATTTATTCCATCAATCCTATTACCATGAATTCTAGTCTTGGACACCACAATTTAGCTTTGACACACTACACTGGAAATTGTAAAGCTAATTCTACTTGGTCTTAATAGTTAAAACCTGGATTCAGATATGTGGAAAAATCAGAGAAGCAGAGCAGCCCACCCCTAGGTCTTACTTCTACTGAATCCTCAGACCAAAGGGGTGGGAAATTCTTATCCTATGGTCTTCCATTAGAATGCAATAAACTTTTGTCTTCTTCCACTTTATATTTCTCTCTCCTCCCAGCCATATCTACCTTCCAAGTACAGGGATAAAGGAATGGGCCACTACCTGTCTCTGTTTCTCTTTTAGACTGGGTCAATCTGGTGTAGTCCAGATTGGGATGACCATGAAATTACAGAGATCCACCTCATTATGTCTCCCAAATGCTTGGATTTAAGTTGTGCTCCACCATGACCTGTCCTATATGCCTAACTACTGCCTAGCTCCACACTCTCTTCTTAAAGCAAGTTTGTTGTTGTTGTTTGTTTAATTGTTTAGATTTGTGTATTGTTTGTTTGGTGTTGTTTTCAGAAAGGGTTTCCCTGTGCACATTTCTAACTCAATCAAACACATGGAGATTTACCAGCCTCTGCCTCTCAAGCACTGGAATTAAAGGCATGTGCCGCCACCACCTGGCAAAACAAAATACCACAACACCACCATAAAGGAGAAAACCTTTATGGACCCCCCACAAATTTAATGGCATGTGGATCCTGCTGAGTTTATCGATTTATAGCTTTAAAGCCCATTTCTTTGAAATACTCATGTGTACTGAAGACCAGCTGAGACACCCACACCCATAAACCAAACAAATACCGAATTCTTCAAATTTCCATTTGTTATCTCCATTGATGTACTAGCTGGCCCAGAGACTGGGAGACATTCAAATAAACCTACTTTCTGCAGACACAGAGAGATATGTTCTACGAATCCTGTTCAAACAGAGAACACTGAATAATGCAGCTGTTTCCTCATCTTCCTACTGAGGAACCTGTGCTGGTTCAACATAGTACTCATAGATATAGACGATCTTCCCAGCACCATTGTCTTTGAGTATTCAGCTTACCATGTAGATGACACTTTTTTATTATTCTTCATATGTCAAGAATTTGACTCAAATATCAGGAATAAAACTCCAATACAATAGACCTATAACACTGATATCTGTGAGGAGAAAGACATATCATCTTGTTTGTAATATGGCTCCTGCTTTTCTCTCATGGTTATCTGAGAGGCCTGTGACAACCAGGTAAAAAGTCCCCTCAGGTCTCCAGACCTCAGCAAGATGGCACAGAACAAACATCACTTGTATCATAAAAAAATTCTCTATACCTTTAATATTCTGCGACGACTTCCATATGTTTAATAAGAGAATCCTTTCAGTCTACATTGTGTAATGGTCTGAGCAAGCTCTGCACATTGTGGAGGAAGAAAGAAAGATAGAACCTGTGCACTGCAGGAAGTGGGTTGGATCGTTTGTTGGTGACATGGGTAAGTGACATTGAAATTTGTGTCTGACTATGTAGTGTTGGCTGTCATCTTTGATTCCAGCACTCAGGAAGTAGAGGCAAGTAGATTTCTCTGAGTAGACTCTGGTCTACAGAGTAAGTTCCAGGATAGCAGGGCCACACAGGGAAACTCTGTTTCAAACATCAAAAGAAATGAATTAATTAATCAAATAATCAAATAATTAATTAATATTAAACAAGTAATGAGAAAAATCTACTAGAAAGCAACAACAACAAGATTAATAATAATAATTGAACAGCTCAGTTTAATGAGCAAGTTCTAGGACAACAGGCACCACACAGAGAAATTCTGTCTCAAAAAAAAATTAGTTCCTGTTTGTGCAGATCTCTAAAACTCCTAGGTCTGGAGTAGAAGCCAGGCCCAAAGGAGGTGCAGGGCTTGCTGTGTCTTTAAGAACACTCTAAACCTTGAGGAACTGCTCTTGGCACTGAAACCTTATTATCCAATCAGGGATATTGAGCCAACCCTCCAGTCTGAGGTCTGGAAGGAGACTTCCTTGAGCCATGCTACAGGCTTGGTTTTGTATCAGAACAGGGGCCAGAGGATTGATTGCTGCTCTATGAGTGGTGCTGTGGGGAATTTTAAGGGGAGCTCATGGATGAACAGAGAAACTGAAGCACGGTGAGTGATGGGATGTGGGAAGGTGGGATGGGGAGTCATGGAATTCTGTTTGTCAGGCCCTCCAGGAGGAGGCTGGACTGGAATGTGCTGCCACATTCAGTGTTCAGTTAGGCCCATTGTGGTCCAGCAGCTTCCCAGACCACTGTGTGGCCTGAGAATACTTCTCCATGTGGTCTGCTTCTGAGGAAAGGATTTTGATGCGGTAGAATTGTGAATAAACTTCTGTGTAGTCAGCTCCATTATGATTTTGGTGCACAGGGATGGCATTTGCCAAAGAAGGAGAGGTTCGGTTACTTCACTGCCTTCCAGAAGTCCTGCTCTTAACATCTAAAGTTTAGGGGTCACATACATTCAGAGTTATTATTGTTTTGTTTTTTGCTATCAAAATAAATTTTCTTCTTTTGTGAAAATATAAATAAAAAGACCTTACTTTACATATTGAGCCCAGTTCCCTCTCCCTGCCATCCTCCTATTTTCCCCAGTGACCTTCCTATACCACCCCCCATAAATTCCTCTGGGAGACACAGGTCTTCCAAGAGGGATCATCAAAATCTGGCAAGTCATTTGAGTTTTGGCGCAGGCACTCCTCCTTGTCTCTAGGCTAAGGGAGTATCCAAATTGGGAGTTAATTTTGTGCATGCTCTAAATGATATTATTTAATTATTTTTCATATATATATATATATATATATATATACATGCACATATAGGATATATATATATATATATACACATATATATATATATGTATATGTGTATATAATTTTTTAAAATAGAATTTCTCCTTGTAGCTTTGCAGCCTGACTTAGAATTTTCTGTGTGGTGTAGGCTATCCCCAATCTCATAGAGATCTGCCTGCCTCTGCCTCCCCATTGCTAGGTTGTAGTCAAATGCATGTATAAATGGCATTCTTGTTTTGGACCACACTCCACCATTCAGCTGTTCTGTCAAAGAGTGGAGTTGTTGATATAAAGATTTACCAATTCTTGGTGGACAGTTAGTCTCTCAAAATAGACTTTAGCTGAGGAAGTGCTGCACCTAAAATTAAATAAAAAAATAAATAAATAAAATGAGTTTCATGCTATCCACTCATGTTAGAGATTATGATTCTAAAATATATTTGCTCCCCAGGATAGTCCAGACATATGTCTCCAAACCATGGTAATAGACTAACCACTGATTTCAATAGAGCAGGGCTTTTACAAGCTGTTCAAGGGTTCCTTACTGGGCCACAATGAACATTACGTCATGGTGTGCCATAAACATCCATTTTTTTTCTGGAGAAAAATCATGGCTCTGTCATATGGGCAAGATGAGCCCAGGTGACAACAGTTTGAAAAGGAAAACAATGAGGTATTTAGGGTTGGACTGAGAAAGCAAGAATTTTTGTGTAGTTCCACACTCATGGAGAAGTAACATTGTTCCTTCTGAAACACAGGAAAGTTCTTGGCAGAACAAATAACAGCTTCAGGGTTGTAGCCTTAGGTGATTTCCATCAGGTTTTGAGCTACTGAGAATAAAATAGAGCTCATCCCTTGAAACAAGGAAGATGCTTGGGAAAGAATGCAATTGTCTATGGCCAGGGCCTTTGTGGAGGGGCTAATTCAGATCCCAATTACACAACTCTTCACAACGTGGAACTGTGGTTATTGGGCCTCTGGCCACTGAGGGATTAGTCGGTAATGTTATTGGGATTCCCTGTTTTCCCCCTGCACTATTTGGGTAGCATTTTCCTGAGTTTGCCCCATTAAATGTTAACTCTGTTGACTTCCTAGATGTCCCTACTTCCATTCCCCCATGAAAGTAGTATACAAGACACTATTCCTCATAAGAAGCTTACTTAGAATAATACATAGGTTCAGCAAAACACCCTTGACCAAGCTTTCAACTTTTCTTTGTTCTGCCTCCCCTACTTTTCTCATCTTCTGGCATTTCTTCCTCAGGACCTGTCAGTAAAGTGTGACCTATTGTTTCATATTACTCATGTACTCCTGGGATGGGTCCTTGTTTCAGTGCCAGGGGCCGCCAAACAGAACAAGTCACCTAAGAGTCAGCCACATTCAGATGGTCTACTTTGGTGCCATGAATGTCCCCCAACTGTCAGTGCACACTCTGTGAGTTCCCAATAGTGATGGCAGATGTGGTGTGGCTTTGTTGGAGTGGGCTTTACCCTGTTAGAGGAATCACATCACTGTAGGATGAGACATGAGGTTTCTTATTCTCAGAATGATGCCCAATGTGTCAGAAACTCCCTGTTGCCTCTGAGTCATGCTGCAAGGACTCTAACCTCAAGGACTGCAGCAGTCTGCATGCTGATATGGCCCCTGCCATAATGTTGATTAACTGAACCTCTGAAAATATCAGTGTGACACCTCAATTAAATGTTTTCTTTGAAAGTGCTGCCCTGGTCCATGGTGTCTCTTAACAGCAATGAAAATCTAACAAAGGCGGATGTCGTTCCCAGAGCCTGGGGTATTTCAGTGACAGGCTGTCCCTATTGTACAATTTATTTCTGATGTGTTCTCAATAGTTTGTTCTGGAATCTTTCCTCTCCCTTTATGCCTGTTTATTGGGATTTTTTTCCTCATGGCTATATGCTACCTAAAGGGCCAAGAAATTGTACATGTTAACCTCCTATTCAGTTTTCTTCTAAATGGATTAGGTGAATGCATTATAATGACCATGTCATGAAATAAGTGTCCGAGGCTCCAGATTTATATAAGTATATTGTCATAGAAGTTTGTATTTACAGTGAGTGTATTAGACTTCTTGGTCACACATGTATGGTTTATTGTAGGATGCAGTGACCTATAATGATGTGTATATCCACTTCACTCAGGAAGAATGGGCTTTGCTAAATCCTTCTCAGAAATGTCTCTACACAGATGTGATGCTGAACACCTACAGGAACCTCATTACTACAGGTGAGACTGTATTTACCTTCATATTTTAAAATAAGAGACCCAATGTTTCTTGGTTACAGATACTATTCTGTAATTTTAATTGAGAAAAGGGAAACTTTGGTGAAAGTGTCAATGAAGTTATTAACAGAAATTTTGTACAATTTACAATAATACATCATATATATTCTGTTATTTCAGGCTACATTTGGGATGACCATAATATGGAAGATCATTGGCAAACTTCTAGAAGACATATAAGGTAAATTTTAATATGTAAATTCATGAAAATTTTGCTCTAACGATATTTTAATGTATTCAGGAAATTTTATTAAAGAGACACATAAAAAAATTTAAACAGTGAAAATAAGTGCAGCTTAAAGTATAGTGATGGTTCTTATTTTCTGCCCAAACCATGTGTATCAATGAAAGGTAACTTTTCTGTGTTTCCAAGGAATTCATGTAAAAAGAGAAGGAAACAATTCCTTAACAGATAACACCCTAGAATTGTAGTGACTGGAGATCTATGCTGTAGATATGCCTGTCTGTTGAGTTTCATACTATTCAGATATTTGAAACAATATACATGTTTCATAGGTCATAAGTATATATCAAAGACCTACTAAGAAAATAGTCTGTAGTAAAGCAGGCATTACTTATATTTTTGTGACTTTTCTGTGTATATCGAAAAGGTCATTTTATGAGTGTCAAGAAGTTTGTTGTGGAGAAACCTTAATCCCTATAACACATGTCTGTGAGGAAAAGAAAGTCAAATTGTGTGAATGCAATGTGGAAACCTTTTTATTGATATTGTTACTTTAATAAGTATATCATAAGTTGAGTCAGGTAGTTGTGGCCCATGGCTTTAATTTCAGTATTAATGATGAAGAGGAAGGTGGATCACAAAATTTTGTGATCAGCCTGGTCTACAAAGTGAGTTCCAGGCTATCCAGGTCTACACAGAGACATTATGTATCAGAAAACCTAGGGGAAAAAAAGAACATAAGTTACGAGCCATGTGAATTTAGAATATGGAAAGAAGAAACATACCTCTCTCTGTTAGGACATTGAGAAGAAATAAAAGATATTCAGTAGTCATCACTTTGAGAATAATTGTTGAGCGTGAAACCAGTTTGAAATTTATCATTATTCCATCATCATCTGTAAAATATCAACAAATAAACTGCAGTAAATCCATATGAATGTGTGAATGTTTCCATTTGTACTGGTATATTTGGGCAGTGTATTATGATTTATACAATGGAAAAATTGATAAATGCAATAAATATGGCAAAGGTCTGCGATGGTCCAATTATTTTAAATTATGTGAGAAATCTCATGTGAACATATGCAGTAAATGTGGGCCATGAAATAAAGGCTCATACTCTGAATCACAGGTATCTTCTTTGAAAGCAAGACAATACCTCATGAGGGAAGCATTATGAAAGTAAATTTCAATATCTTAATCTTGTCTACACGTTGGCCAAATTATAAATTTATTTTATGCATGTACTAAGTTTCTTTAGTATCATGCATGTGGTAAAGTTTTATATATGCTAATTATCTTTGCAGTAATAAAAGAAGCCATACGGGAGTGAATCCTGTGAATATACACAATGAATGTGTGAACAACTTTGTATGTTACAGGCATCTTCAAAGGCTTGAAAAAATTCACACTGGAGAGAAACCATATAGAAGTCTTCAGTATGGTGAAGTCTTTGCATGCCAATGTTTCCTCCAACTCCGTGAAAGAAAACACTCAGTAGAGAAAACCTATGAATGTAGTCAATGTGGTAAAGTTTTTGGAAGACATACTATGCTTATAAGACATATTAGAACACATAGTGGAGAGAAATCACAAGATTGTAATCAATGTGGTAAAGTCTTTTCACTATGCAATTATCTCAAAAAACATAAAGAACACATACTGGTGAGAAACGCTATGAATGTAGTGAATGTGGTAAAGCTTTTTCACAACACTGGTGTGTAGTGAGATGGTCCTTCTGTGGCACTGACCACGCCCATTGGCGGGTGGAGCCATGGGCGGAAGTGACCTGTGGAAGGAGTTCGGAGAGAGAGCCTGGAAAAGCTCTCTTGCTGGCGTGACTCGGACAGGAGAGGATCGGGTTGAATTTCCTGGTGTTCATCTGTCTAGGTTGTAAGTTATTTCTCCCTGAATAAACATCTATTCGGACTATTTGTTTATCCTGATCCTTATTTAACCGTGATATCTGGTGTCATAAGCGGGATTAGGATTTTCACGGGACCTGAGTGAAACCCAGGTAGTAGACGCCTCTCCCCTCCCCCACATACCCCACCAGGCAGGGTTTAACCAGGTGGACTCACCACAGCTTTGGGACATTTGCCTCTTACTTATGGCAAAGGAGATCTTTGCCGCCAAAGCGGACCTGATAAGGCACTCACCGCTTCTCATTTTTTGCCCATTTCCGCACGGGACTTTGCATTCGCGCAGAGCCTGCTGGGCACCTGCCCTGCTTGCGTGTTTTCTGCCCTTAGTCTTGTGTTCCAGCAATTCTAGAAGTCTCCTTTTAACAAAATTTCGCTTTGCCATGGTTTCTTAATGAGCTATTCTATAGGGACCGGAATCAGAAAGATTGTCTGCTGCTGGACGATATTTGGCGGTATACTTCTAGGCAGAACTGGGATCAGACAGGCCTCAGCAGCTAGGCACTATTTGCTGGCAAACCTCCAGGCATAACTACCACAAGCTGAGATCTACAACTAAAAGCATCAAAGTTCCAGGACAACAGAATTACACCTAAGGTAATTGTAACATCCTTTGCAATTTAAGCTGATATAAAATCTGAGATAAATTGTTCCATAACTATGGCAGATAATTTTACAATGCAGAACTTTAGGAATTATTTTACTTCATATGTAGAAGGGATTTTAGAAGAAGAAACTTATGACTGGACCAATATGTACTTTTATTTTGTAATAGCAATGGGTTTCATCATTAACATCATATTCTTAAAGAAATGGTTTGAGATTACAGCAAACAATAAGGAACTTGTACAAACCATAGGAGACTTAGGAACAAGGATTCGAAACATTGAAAATGATAGAATTCAAAGCATAGAAAGTATAGAAAGAAAGGTTCAGAATATTGAAGATGGCGTTGGCGAGCTGACAGGTAGAATTTGTTTCATGTCAGATACTTCAATAACCAGAACAGAAACAATGCAATGCATAAACACACTAGCAGAAACAGCTCGTTCCTGGTCTGAGGAAGCTACTAATAAGTTTAAAAAACTGGAACATCAGATAGAAAGACTAGATGATAGAATCTCTTCCATGCCAGAGGATAATGGCAAGCTAGCAGATAGAACATTGTTTCTGGAAGGCAGTTTACATGCCATTCAGATAATATATAAGGATGAGAAGATTAAAAACATGAAATCATTTGTAGTTGGAGAAAGTAAGAAACTGACTGATGCAATGTAGTCTCTAGAGAGTTATTTTATTCAAGAAGTTCAGACACTCAAAGAAACAATGGTGAATAGATTTCAGGCTTTAGAAGACCTTCATTCTGATACATCAGAAGAAGAACTACAGGTAACAGGACATGAAAAAGACTTAAAAATTTCCACACCATTTAGGGTCAGGAGATCTTTCCCTGTATCTGTTAATGAAAAACCAGCAATGAAAAAACACCCAAAAGGTGTCGTTGCATATCAGTGGGAACCAATACATATGAAAGATTTAAAAGGTATAAAGGAAGCAGTAGTCTCTTATGGCATGCACTCACCTTATGTGAAGCAATTAGTAGAATCATGGGCAAGGAATAACAAGGTAACTCCTAAGGATTGGGATCAATTGATATCAGCTGTCCTTGAAAACTCCTCTCAATTAGAATGGAGTGCTTTATGGAGAGAGGAAGCAAAAGCTCTTGAACTTTAGGGCTTAAAGAAAGGATATAAAGCTCCCCAAGATAAAATTCTTGGTGAGGGTCTCTATGCTGACCCAGAAACCCAAGCTGCCTATGATGAACATATCTTGTCTCTATGCAGTACAGCAGCTTTGAATGCTTGGGATAAGGTTCATGAATTAGGAGAGAGGATAGAACCCTATACCAAGATAATGCAAGGACCTAGAGAATGCTTTAGTGTCTTTCTAGAAAGATTATCTAGGGCAGTACAATTAGAGATAGCAGACATAGATGCTAGGCGAATACTCATAGAATCTTTAGCTTATGAGAATTCGAATCCTCAATGCAAACAGGTGCTTTGTCCTTTAAAAAAGGGATCGGCACCCTTGGATGAATGGAACCTATATACAGGCAACATTGGGTATAATGACAATAAGACTGAAGCATGGGTAGGAGAAGCCATATCTAAAGGTCAGAGAAGACATCAAGATAACAGAGTTCCTTACTATGGTGACTTTGAAGCTTAGGTAGGAGAAGCCATCTCCAAAGTTTTGAAGAGATATCAACATGTCAGATGTTATAACTGTGGGAAGATAGGACATCTAAAAAGAAATTGTAGGCAAAGCTTACCTAAAAATAACACTCCCAGGAATGAATCAAAAGGAAGGCCTCCGCCTCCTATGTTATGTAGAAGGTGTGGCAAAGGCAAACACTGGACAAATGAGTGTAGATCGACCAGAGACAAGCAAGGAAACCCTTTACCATTGGGAAACTCCTCTGGGGGGCCTCTCGAATGCCCACACATCACAGGTGGTCCTAACATTCCCAGTCACAGTAGAAGACAATCTCCCACAGGACAATTAGAAAATTCTGTGCCTATTATAAAAACTCATACTGCTCTGGATGGCAAACTAGTGATGGAAGTTGAATCAAACATGAAAGAAGGAAATAAAAAACGTAATATTTTGGCAAACTGCTATAAATAGTCATAGGCCTAGATTGATACTTAAGATGAATAATAGACTGTTTGAAGGTCTCCTGGACACAGGGGTGGATGTAACTATCATATCTAATAAATCTTGGCCTCGAAGATGGCCCCTGCATGAAGTAAAAGTTCAATTCTTAGGGATTGGAACCCTGTCTCAGGTAAAACAAAGCACGAGATGGATTGACTGTATAGGACCAGAAGGACAGAGAGGAAGGTTGAGACCATATGTGGCTGATGTAGTGATAAATTTTTGGGGTCGTGATCTATTACAGCAATGGAATACACAGATTAACATTCCTCCAGTATTAGATAGGAACCATAAACGACCTCATGATTGTGGAAAAAATAGTATTAAGTACTATACAAGACAGATACCAAATATCCAGGTGGTACAAAAACAGAATACAAGTGCTGAACAAACAGAGGAACCAAAGCCCTACCTTTAAAATGGCTAACAGAGGAACCTGTCTGGGTAGGACAATGGCCTATGACCTCTAAGAAGTTAGAAGCTTTAGAAAGCCTGGTTCAGGAGCAGCTAAATGGTGGACATATTGAGGAATCAACCAGCCCTTGGAATTCTCCTGTATTTGTGATCAAAAAGAAATCTGGTAAATGGAGAATGCTTACAGACCTGAGAGCCATCAATAAAGTTATCCAGCCAATGGGCTCTCTACAGCCTGGAATGCCCTTGCCTTCTTTGATACCCAAAGAATGGCCTATTATAGTTATTGATTTAAAGGATTGCTTCTTCACTATACCTTTACAAGAACAAGATAAAGAGAAATTTGCCTTCATGGTACCTAATTACAATAATTCTCAACCGGTGAAGAGGTATCAATGGAAGGTTTTGCCACAGGGAATGCTTAATAGCCCCACCCTGTGCCAATATTTTGTACAAAAACCATTATAAATAATTCGTAAACAGTTTCCACAATCCATAATCTATCATTACATGGATGATATATTGTTAGCTGACCCTAAAGGAGAAATATTAGAAAAAATGTTTGAGAAAGTAAAAGAAGTTTTACCTCGCTGGGTATTACAAATTGCACCTGAAAAAAATACAAAAAAGGAGAATCTATCAACTACTTAGGATATAAAATAGGTCTACAGAAAATTAGACCACAGAAAGTACAGATCAGAAGAGATCGCTACCAGACACTTAATGATCTTCAAAAATTACTAGGAGAGATTTCTCAACTACAAACCATTATTGGAGTAGAAGGGCATGAATTGAAAAACCTGAAAATGGCCCTAAAAGGAGATAAGGACTTTAATAGTCCACGAATACTATCAGCTGAAGCTGAGAAGGAATTAGAATGGGTAGAAAAGAGGATACTAGAGGCACATGTGGACCATGTGGATCCAAACCTAGACTGTATTCTGGTTATATTACCATCTAGAGAATATCCTTCAGGGATTTTGATGCAGAGAGAAGATATCATATTAGAATGGATATTCCTACCACATAAACAGAATAAAACACTAAAAACATATATAGAAAAGATCTCTGACTTGATTATAAAAGGTAAATTAAGACTTCGTCAGCTAATAGGAAGGGGCCTAGCAAAAATTATAGTACCTTTAACTAATGAGGAAATTTTTTTCTTATGGAAAGATAAAGAATATTGCAGAGAGTTTGCAGTAACTTTTTGGGAACTGATAGAATCAAATTCATAAAGAAAAGGAGTTGCACCCTTCCATGCATTGTAATAAAAACACCTATTTCTGGAGTTCATACATTATACACTGATGCAAACAAATCAAGTAAGGCAGGATATAAATCAGGAAAAATTAGCAAAGTGGTTCAAAGCCCTTACAATTGTTTACAAAAGGCAGAGTTTTATGCCATTCTCATGGTACTTATGGATTTTAAAGAACCGGTCAATATAGTTACTGACTCTCAATATGCAGAGAGAATTGTTTTACATATTGAGACTGCATAATTTATTCCTTACAATACAGAATTAACTTCATTGTTTATACAGTTACAAGATACAATCAGAAAGAGGACTCATCCTACATATATAACACACATTAGATCCCATACGTGTCTGCCAACTCCTCTAGCACAAGGAAATGATGAAATTGATCGTTTATTGATAGGAAGTGTGCTAGAAGCCTCAGAGTTTCATAAGAAACACCACGTGAACAGCAAAGGTTTAAAAGGATTTTTCTATCACTTGGGAACAAGCCAAGGAAATAGTAAGGAAATGTCCTACTTGCTCATTCTATAACCAAACTCCTTTACCACCAGGCAGTAACCCTAAAAGTATGAATAGGAATGAAATATGGCAAATGGATGTGTTTCATTTTGCAGAATTTGGAAAATTAAAATATGTACATCACACTATAGATACATTTTCAGGGTTTCAATGGACTACTTCTCTGATCTCTGAAAAGGCTGATTCTGTTATCACACATCTATTAGAGGTAATGGCCATTATGGGCATACCTGCACAAATAAAACCTGACAATGCTCCAGCATATGTCTCAAGAAAATTGAAATAGTTTTTTGAGTATTACAAGATAAAGCACATAACTGGTATACTACATAATCCTACAGGACAAGCAGTGGTTGAGAGATCCAATCATACTTTAAAAGAAATGCTCCATAAACAGGCAGGAGGAACCAAAACACCCAAATACAGATTACATAATGCTTTATTAACATTAAACTTTCTTAATGCTGATGACAAAGGTAAAACAGCTGCAGAAAGACACTGGACAAGAGAAAAAACTTCTGAACTAAATCAGCCAGTGTACTTCAAGGATGTACTGACCTCAGAATGGAAAGCAGGATATGTGTTACGTTGGGGTAGGGGTTTTGCATTTGTATCTACAGGAGAAGAAAACTATGGATACCATCTAAGTTAATCAAGATCCGAGTTGAAAAAGAGAAACATCTTAATGAAGAGAAATGACAAGTCATCCAACGAATTAGGTCACATGAGGTGTGCGGAGGCCACTCAAAGGTAGGGGAAATGCTCTGTTCTTTTTCTTACAGGAAAACAGAGAAAACCTATCATCAAACAGGCAAAAAACATTGAACATGTAGATGCCTACAGAAGAGAAGACGGCTCTTCAGAAACAATCACTTAAGGAAGCAGAATCTGATATATGGTAAAAAAATATTTAATTGTAGTAAACTATTCTATACAGAAATCTATTTCTCTCTACTATCTAGTATTCCTGAAGTCCCATTTTATGTAAACCAATGTTAGCTTTGGAGATTGATTTGGCTTACCTTCTCTAAATTCAAGTATGTTGTTAAGATTAAATTCATGGTTTCTGCCTTAAATCAAGAAGCCTATTGGTGAAATGAAGAAGAAAACAAAATCTGGGGACTAATTTCTTATATGCAGTTTTCTCTCTTAAATCCTAATTTCTCACATACTTTTAATCCTTATTGTTGTCTTTCCCTAATGCATACCTTAAAACTTGAAATTTTTACTTTAATATTGATGTTTAAGTTTTCCACAAGGAATAATAACGATTCCTAACAGCAGTCTTTGAACTCTCCGGAAAGAAGATGGCACCTCACATCATCGTGTCCACTTGACTCAACCTGATGCATCTGAACTACAAACATCACCCTAAAACCGGGTTGAGACTGTTTTGCTCGAGACAAATCATGACTAGCTAGCTGTAATGGTGCACCTTTTTATTACACCCTGGCCAGAGAGTCAAATAGAACTACAGTCAAGAATTTTCTACCACACAGTGACTAGCTACATATGTCACAGCCAATTCTGTTGAGAAAATTGGTTGCTAAAAATTTTCATCCTACAGGATCCATTGGAGCAATCATTGTCCCATTTCAGCAGGAAGTAACCTTAAGATAACGATGCCCCCTTTTCCCTACCCTTGGAATTTTGGGATAATATTCATCGTCTTTGGGTTGGTTTTAATTATTTAGGGTTGGGTATGGAAGGTGATGCTGACATGTGTTCTTATGTGGTAAGCTATGTAAAATTAAGTTTATATTTTGTTATATTGTGTGAAATGTTTCCACTTACGATGTTTTATGCACATTATTTTTACCATATTCTATGGATGTATATTTTTCTTGTATTCAAGACATTTTGTATATTGATACAATTTGGGATATTTATCTTGCTGCAATTTATAATTCTACCTCTTGTCTTGACACTTATACTCTACTTCTATTTTAGGGATTTACATGTATGTATATGTATATAGT